>NC_134486.1:131945101-131989218 GCF_040206685.1 Ascaphus truei
TCTCCCCCTACACACACACACTCTCTCTCTCTCCCCCCTACACACACACACACTCTCTCTCTCTCCCCCCTACACACACACACACACACTCTCTCTCTCCCCCCTACACACACACACACTCCCCCCCCCCCCCTCTACACACCTTAGGATCGCTGTGGTCTCCCCCGGAGAGCGCCATATACCACGGAGAGAGGGAGAAGAGGCGGGGGGCAGGCTGGGTGTCGCCCTCGGCGGCTGTCGCTGCGGGTCACCGGGTGTCAGACACGCCGGGACATGGGGACGGCGGCAGCAGCCTCAGCTCAGTGGCTGTCGTGAGACCTTCCGGGACCTGGCGGAGCTGCTACGCGAGATCGGGAGTGAGTGGGGAGATTTGGCGTGTTGGGGGGAGATTGTGGTGAGGGGGGGAGGACCCTCTGACTCCGTGAAGATTAGCACAGCGGAAGATATTCAACACAGCAGCGCTGGGGTAAGGTAACAGGTAGCACAGCAAAGAGTCCGTCACAGGCACTGACTGCTAACACAAGCGGTTCTCCCCTGGCTGTTGGAGAGTGAGAGAACTGATTTGTGACGTCAGACGCCGATCGAATACGGAAGTGGAGAGCGAGGAACAGCTGTTTGGAGTCCTGTATACAGCGTCTGAATCCAGAGTGGTTGAATTGCTTTTATTTACCTTGGAGCATGTGAGTGTGTTGGAGCCTCCCTGCTCGCTTATATGTTATAATTAAATTGTGTTGCACTATTTTCTTTTTTCTTTACATATGCTGCCCATTTGAGATTCCTTGTGTTATTTCCACCTTGGAGAGGAAGTTCTTTGCGCTTTGTGTCCTCCCCCCAGAAGTTACTTATGAGAGATTGCGAAATCTCTCACACCAGCTGCATCTCCTCTTGGTGATATTTATTTGTTTCTATTTATTTATATATGTGTATTTAAGGTTTGCGCTCACTTTCCTTGCACCGGATCTCGCTCTCTGCTGACAGATCTCGCCAGCGGAGCCATTCTCGCCAGGGCTCGCCATCTCTCTGCCGGATTCCTCTCACAGATATGCGCACCTTCCTGCATACTGCGAGGGGAATCCGCCAAAAACATGGAGAGCTTTAAGTCTGGTGAATGGCCATTCTTGCAGTGTACTGCATAGGCCCCTAAGTTTTCACAGGGGTAACGGAGTATCCTGCATATGGCGAACATAAACGGCAATAATGTGGCAACTTTATTGCCGTTGCGGCTTTCATTAAAGTAGCTCTCTGCATAAGCCCCTGTGTGTTCAATTTAGTGCAGTGTAAGAACTGATCAAAATAGGTTCTGGTGAAAAATATTTTTCACCTTAACCCTTAATGCACCGGCAGGTGTAAACTATATTAAGATGAACACGATATCCCCTCATAACTAGCACCACAACTGGCAAAAGCAAATATTAGAGGCTATGTAATGTAAACAACAACCATTGTAAAAGATCTATAAAGTATTTGATCCAGTGTTGCACTCATATAAGATAGATCCCATAGAATAGGTATTAGTGAGTTCAATAGCAATTCATGGCTTCCAGCACACTGTAAGTATAAGTAAGTATAAATTATTTCTAACATAATCTACTTATAACGCGATGTGATTCTTTGGACCCCCAAGCACAGCGTTATAAGGGGGTTGAGCTGTAGTATGTCCAGATAGTAAGTTTAAATAACTTTCGACAGCAAACAATTATATATGCATGGAAGCAGCAAACGCTGAACACATGGCGGAGAGCCTCCTCTCCTGAACTCACGGACACCTGTAGCCAATGTGTTGTAGCGTGGTATGCAGCAACTGACAAGACGCAGGTTCCTCTAATCCTAAAGGCACGGAAGCAGGGCAGTCATACAAGGGCACCTCAGGAGACACACAAACTACCCCGATGTACGTTTCGCCATATATGAAGCTTTTTCTAGGGGTCTACCGGAATATGTTCTGTCAGGTATTTAAGGTGGATTGGCTAGAAATTGCACCAATCAGGAGCGAGTAGGAGGGGAAACACAGCAGCTGATCTGAAGTCTCCCGTAGTGTCTAATCACGGGAAAAAGACAAAATAAGCCATGAGCTCACGCATCATATGCGTAACCCATATACTCATTGAGTCCATAAGGTAAGTGTTCCTAATTGTATAATCCATCAGTATTCACACTTGAGTAAGGCATTCTCGAGATCACCACCTCTGATCCCAAGAGATACCTGATCAATAGCAAATGCCTTCAGGGTAGTGGGATCTGAGTTATGTTTGAGGTGAAAGAGTCTGGCAACCGATGTTAATTTACGTCCTGTGGCAAGATCTCGGGCAGAACTGTGAATGTTCCTAACATGTTCTAATATGCGGAAACGCAGTTCCCTTGTTGTCATCCCAATATAGATCTTGTCGCAGGAGCAAACAAGATAGTATACCACTTTGGTCTTAGGATTCAGGTGTTTCCCTCTCTATCGTTTACAGATTTGAATCTCAAAACAGAGTGGGAATATGCTTTAAATGTCCGCTCCTCTGAGCTTATGAAAATCTTGATAGAACACGACCACTAATTGGTATTAACACTAAGATTGATGCCATCAAATCTACACTGGATCCAACTAACAATATTCTGATTACCCAGTTGGAATTAAATCTTGTCAAATATGTGCAGGACCTGACAGTGTTTAAAAAGAACAATTTTCAATGTGATCTACAAGACTTTTGTTCCAAAACAAATGTATAAGTGGACTGACAGCAGAAGTGTTAACCAACGGAGGAAATTTATTAGAGTTCGATCTGATATTGAGAATATTATCTCTAGTTTCACACCCTCTGAGGTGGACTCTTCTGACAGGGGAACCCAGGTCTTCTAATGCAAGAGAATTTCCTACAGCCTCTTTTTTAGGAGGAAGCCAACAGCAGGCAGAGCACGGACGAGGAGGGGAGGAAAGAACATTGAGACAGAAATCAATGAGCATACAAAAAAAAACACCAGAAATCCAAACAATGGAAAAAGAACTAACAATAAATGTATAAAATATTATTTAAACTGATAATCAAATTTCTGTCTTAAAATATGGACTCTATCTCCTACTTATAGTACAGAATCATTCACTTGGATTAAAGATCTAAATTTATTTTGCAGGAAATTACTCCTGCATACATTTTATGCCAAGAGTCAGGACCCACTGGACACAGGAACAGCAGGAAATGTAGAGGTCCCATGGAATACACAAAAATTGGGAGTCCTGGGTGATTTGACAATGCATTTAGAAGATCAGTTATCTGATTTCCCTGTTACCAGTGCTTCTGTGGCTTTTCCTGTAGTTAAGAACAGGTCCGTGTTTTGTTCACCAGTTCAAACATATTCATAGGTCGAGGTCTTTTGTAATAGATTTGCAAGGGATTTCCAATCTATGCCCAAAATGTATGGCCCAATAACTTGACAAATGAAGAACAAATAGCCTTAGAGGAATTGCGCACTACGCCTAATGTACAAATCAAGCAATCGGATAAAGGTGGAAACATAGTCATCTGGCCTCAACAAATGTATGAAAAGGAAGCATTTTGCATTTAGTTTTGTTAAATAAATCATGACACTGTGTAATATGTCATGTGTTGTTCATCTGAGGTTGTATTTACCTAATTTGAAGACCTGCTAAGGAACAGATGATTATTATGTCCTGATATGTAAAACCATGGAATTCAAAAAGGGTGTACACTGGCGACACACTTTATTCAAGCTCGGCTAGTCCCACGAATTCGGGTATACCCGGGTGTATTGAGGTTTGTGACTGTTTTCTGCCCGAGTGCATTGAGGTATTTTCCAGGCAGGGATTGAAACATTTTATTCCCGCTGGCTGCAATACTGCACAGTATATATATATATATATATATATATATATATATATATATATATATACTGCATTACAATTCATGAATTTATGCCATCTGGTAGACACGCGAAGCTATGCAGCCTATTAAATCCTAATCATTATCATTTAACAGATCAGCCGCCCGTCAGCCAGGCATGAACCCAGGCTGGGAAGGCAAACGCAACGGGGCTTGTCAGAGGTGAGAAGCGGCGCATTCCAGGTATCTGCCAGGTACATACTGGGTATTTGCTCGAATAAAGTGTGTCGGTGCAGTACTTTCTTTTTCACCCAACTGTATATGACATTTTTTTTTTTACATAATTATGTTGCACTGCTTTTTTTTAGTCTGTTTTCCGGACCATTGGATTGTGTCATACTATATTACGAAATGATTACAGCTGTTTCCCTAGCCAATCACAAGCTTAGGATAGGTATGTACTCTGTGGATTAGTATTCCTTGATGAAGTGGCAGGTCACCACAAAACCCGTTGGATATATTTCTTTTTAATCCTGACACCCCTCTAGTTGAAGAGCTCATTGCTACATAACTGGTTGAAGCATATTTGTTCTTAAGCAAAGTACTGGCTATCAACCTAATACGGGACATTTGAGGGGCTTTTTTTTTTGAATAGCTGACATCACCATCAAGCAGGCCCCCCCATGGTGATAAACGGAGCCATCAGGTGCGCGGTCGTCATTCCCGGCTGCATTCGAGGTACTGTATGGCATCTTCTGCAGGTCCAGAGGTTATGTGTGTGACGGTAACGGGGTGCCAAGCCAGTAATAAAGGGGTCATCCCCATTAGGCACCCCCTTCAACCGTCTGGGAAGTGAGGGGTTAACCAGAAATGTACCTGTAATACATAGGTTCCCCTGCTTCACAACCAAAATGTATGTCCCTTTGGTTATCATGTCCTCACATTTAGAGTGATTACGTGTATTTTTATTCCCCTGCCTCAGTGCAAAGTGTATTCTCTTTGCTGGTTGTATGTATTGTTCCAATTATCAGTGTTTGTACCCCTACAGTGTATGCACAAACACCATACACTGGGATCAGGTCGGGTGGGAAAGGGTTAATTGTATTTACATGTTGATGGCCCTTTGTTCCCCTTCCCGCCTTTTCAGTCTCCATTTGCAGCCTGTGCCAAAGGTCGCCATTGGAGCTCCATGCAACCCTATGGAGATTTCACAGATTTGGGCCTGTTACCTGAGAAGACCAGCAGGTGGCGCCCGAGAGGACGAGCGGAATTCCTCCTTTGAAATGAATGGCGTAATGTATTTCAATGGGGATTCCTCGAGTCCGACCTCCAGGAACGAGCTGGCAGCCGGCAAAACAGCAAACCCCGAGAGCGGATACAATTTCAATAACGAAGCTTTGATCACTCAATTGGCGTGGGAACTTGGTCACGGCCAAGTTCAGTCATATTAAAATTGTATTTCCGGTCCTAGGGCAGCTAGCGGGTTAATTTTGCCTCTAGCTCAGGGTGACCCCCTTACTCGACCCGAGCAGGGTCCGACGGACAATGGCCCCGGGAAAGGGTCGCGGCCGCTATGAGGCTCACCCCATTGACCGCAATGGCGGAGAAAAGCAGCGTGGCTTTAAAACACTGTCAGAAAGTGTAAAAAGTGAAAACCCATATCTCCGGTTCTGTAAGGACTACTGGGATTTGGCCACCATGTAGTCACTGCTCCGGCATGATGCATGGCAAATTCCAGTCCTCTCCGATCAACAGAACGGAGTATGGGTAACTGTTTAAAATGTGATTCTGCCATTGACTTCAATGGCGGAGAAATGCAACTTCTGTAAATGTGCATATATTATCTCCGGTTCGGTGGGTCGTAGCGAGCTGAAACTTGGTCACCATGGAGAGTCCTCTCTGGCATGAGGGTCTGTCAATTTCTAGCCCGCTCGGCCCAGCCGAACGGATTATTTTAATATATATATGATTGTGGAAATATACTGTATTTGGTGCCAAGTATAAAGCCCGCGAAAGATCCTAGCCCCTGCAGTATGTTAATGATCAGGGGCCGACCGTATGTCTACACCAAGTCCCCTGATCAAAGGCTCCCCCACCCTGATTAAGTATGCTAGGGCAGAGAAGAGCAGGACATGGGTACTTGTACTAAGTGCCATACTTCACCCCCCTGGACAGAGTTTCCCGGCCCAAAACCCCAGAAGGTAGACTTTAAGTCGCCATCTGATTAGTGTGGGGAGCTGAAAATGGGTCTCTAGCCAGAGGGATGTGCGCATGTGCCAGCTACCTGGGGGCAGGTACCAAAGTGCTTCCCACGTTAGCTGGCAAAAGGTAATTGGGTGCAGGTAATTGTTAACCAATACCTGACACCCAATGTTAGGGTATAGGGCTTAAATCCCATATAAACGAGTGTAAGCTCTATGCCCAATGTTGTTTGTGTTGTTCGTGACTACATCTGAAAGATTCAAATAAACAGTAATGTGCTGCACACCATTAGATGTATGAACAAAAAGTATTATCGGTGCTGCTGGTTCAAGGAAACCTGTCAAAACATCCAGTTGGACTATGAAAAGGAAGGATCCAGCGCTTCACGGATTTTGCAAAAATATCAAATTTTATTGCGCCATACACAACGACCGTTTCGACCTTAGTAGGTCTTTTTAAAGTGAAAAGACATGATGCCAAAGACAACAGACAAGATATATATACACACACCCCAAATCAAAATAAAGTGATAAACCCCAAACAGCTGAACATCTAGCAGTAAGCACATGTGTTTCTTATGAAAAGTCTTATCTTTGAACTTCAGATTGGCTGTAGTTTGACTCCTCAGCTTCTCCTCTTAATCCCCACTGCTGTTGCTGATCCTCCTTGATTCCGGATGCTGACCCCTTGAGATGAATCTTTCTTTTATATGTTATAACGTGTTCTCAAGATCTCAGATCTATATCGGAAGCCAACCGATAAGAACTCTACCTTACATGGTACCAGCTTCCACCCTGACTCCCTAAAACAAATGCTCCCTTTCTCACAGTTCAAAGATAAGACTTTTGATAAGAAACACATGTGTTTACTGCTAGATGTTCAGCTGTTTGGGGTTTATCACTTTATTTTGATTTGGGGGGGGGGGGGTATATATATCCTGTCTGTTGTCTTTGGCATCATGCCTTTTCACTTGAAAAAGACCTACTAAGGGCAAAACGGTTGTTGTGTATGGCGCAATAAAATTTGATATTTTCGCAAAATCCGTGAATCCTTTCTTTTCATACATCTGAAAGATACCTGATGCCTTGATGAATTGATAATCCAGATCCTAATTACTTCATTGCCCCATTCCTTAAGTAAGTGTATATATTCTGTGTGTTATTTCTTCAATATTGTGTGTTCACCTTCCCTGAAAGAATAAACTTTCTTTATCATATCACAGTCGCATTCAATTCAACCCAGTTATTTTGGTGTATATTATAACCCTGTAAGCTATCGTGACAATGCGCCCCACTACGGACTGAAACGCCTACATTTGACTGGTTGCTGATGTGAGAAGGCTTGTCAATAATTCCTTGAGGGTGGTCATTTTACGATAAGTTTTTTCTCTGTGTATTTTTGTATGTGCAATAGTTACCTTCTTTCATATGTTGCATACTGTATGCTACAAGTTATTATTCTATGAGAGTTGTGTGCTTTTCTTGTGTTATTCTCTTCGATTTTTCATGCCTAGCCACCCGTCTTTTAATAGCAGCAGACCCATACGCTACTCATTTTTTTGATCCACTTGTAAGGGAAGGATCTTTATTTTTATCTTCACCTTTCTAGTTGTCATATTGTGCAATGCCTCACTTATTGCACAGTCCTAGGGGTTGCAACTTCTTCATTGTTTCACTTATGAACAACACCCTTGGAGTGTGTAGCTATTGGTGCCTATCTAATGCTGTTTGCACGATATTTTAGGCACTTTTTCACTGTTATAGTTAAAATAGGATTTCTTCATAATTGTCACTTACCTTATACAACTTACATTTGGTGCGCTGCATTGTTCTTCACTATATAGATAAATATGTATTTATATATCACAACATTAATGTACAATGGTAAGGAAGATACTGCTTTATGAAGCTTATGATCTTCAAGGGAGTTGAAACAAAAGGTACAGGGGAGAATATGGTTGGTATGTTTCTGAAAGTCATTTGACAAGAAGCAAACCACACATTTCACTGTGTGAAAGGGGTGAGAGAGTTTGATGTTGCGGGGAAGTTAGGTCTTGGAGGCAGGAGTCGTGGAGTTTGAAAGTAGAGGCGATCATGGACAGAGCAGAGAGAGCATCTGGGTGCGTATTTGGAGGTGAGTTCTGAGATATGAGAGATTGCATTGTGAAGAGGTTTATATGTAGGAACTAGAATCCTGAATATATATGATTACCAAATAGTGGTGCTAAATGAAAGCTTTTATACAGGCTATTGAGTTCACAAATTGTGTTCCTTTATATACAAGCAAGTCCTAATAATATATTCATATAGTGAGTGTCATTAATCCCCCAGGCTGCTCAAATTAGCTTCTGGTTCCAGGGAGACAGACCACGGAATTTTCAGCTCTGATAAAAACAGCATCAAGAAACGCCACAAGAAATCAAGGAGAATTTATATTGTGCGAATGAATTATACAATGGAAGGTCATCTAATTAATACGATCATTCATTTAACTACGGTCCGGTAAATACAACTAATGCATATCTTCCATAACAACAGACTGCTGCTTTCTGAAACCAGCCATGCATCAACTTTGAGCATTATGTCCTACTTGCTACAAAAAATAAATGCTAATTAAATTCTACTCCCCTATAAATAATTTATGCCCACAGCAGTGCAATCATCTTATTGCCATATTCCCAATTTTTTAATATGAACGTTTTACAAAAACATCGGACGTTTCTTGAGGGTTTTCAAATTCCTGTGGCTCTGTCCCTCCTATTTCGCCAATGGGACATTCTATCTATCTATCTCAATGTCTTGTGTAGTGCATTCACAGAACCCTGCTTTTGTGCGCCTTAGGGTTTGCAATGCGACATTGACTAAGGGAGCCAGAGAAGAGCATGCACTCCCACGCCATATACAGAAAATGTGTAGAGGTGGGTGCGTGTATAACGACTTGTGGAAATGAACGGAAATACTCGTTCCTGAACAACTTTAGCATATAGGTTGGTAAATATGGTGGGTGGTTTACCATAAAATTTCAATGGTAAAGGAAGTCGAAAACGCCTCCATAACATTTTTCTGAAGTTGGACCTATAACTGCATTGCTTTATGTGCTTTACAGCTTGTCTGGACTTCGGGCCATGTTACTAAGCAGTCTTCTGCCATAAGACAACTTTCGGTGCTGGTAAGCACATTTCCTGCCCATTAAAGTCCATGGGCTCTAAGATGTATTCCAGCACCAGAAAGTGATCTATGGCAGAAGACTCTTTGTAAATACCGGTATATCCCTAAATTCGAAGCCTGTATATTCTAATATATACATTCTTAAAGGTCCCACATTGTCTTTGTTACATTCCTAGTGTGTTAGTTTACGAGTACATCAAATAACACAAGATACGTCTATTTCTCAGTTATAACGTTCGGTCATTGTGACGGTGAAGGGGCACCCAGGCCATAAATAAAGGTATTATGCCCGGTTGGGTGCCCCTGACCTATATTGGGGAATTGTGAGTGTCGGCTCTTCAACCCAATTGTGGTATATAACTGCTTGTATAATAAAACTGTATGTGGTTTTACTGTTCCAGGAGTGCCAACCAGCGGGATGCGCCAGGCGTGAGTGTCAGGGATGATTTTACGGGAAAATTTTGTCAGGGTGTGTTTGGGTAGAAGGGGGCCCATGTTGCGGGTTACCCGAAACATGCACTTAGGAATCCCCCCAGATTCCTGAGGACATGAGGAACACAGACCACCGGATACAATCCCCCCTAGAACACAGTTTGCAGCTCACCACCAAATCCCCCTGCTTCAGCACAAACCAGAGCAGTACGACCGGGCAGGGAACTGGGTTACATTCCAGATCCCGGGATATGCCCGAATCGCAGGACCCAGTGAAGGATTCCATAACTCTCTCACCAGGGATAAGGTGGAGAGAGTTATAGGAGTTACATTTTAAGTTAAAGTGTAGAGTGTCAGTTCTGCAACCAACTGCTGGCTGCAGTCCTGTGAATGTGTATAAATTGCCTAAAGGGCCTGGCTAGGAAGAAGAGAGCCATATCACTGTATTAAGGGTTAATGAATACCCACAACCTACACGGGTCATAAGGGGTTAATATATATATCCCCACACTACACAGGGTCCTTAGAATAAAGGGACACTGTCCAAGTAATGCCCAGGTACCCTGAATCCAGTATCGGGGTTCAGGGGGGTTACTCCAGCTAAGGATAACGCTGAGAGTTTATTGGGGTGTAAGGAAAATGGGTAAGTCAGGTTAGAATAAAACTGTGTAAGTGTGAGGATTCGCCATTCTGGCGGTTCTGTCCCCTTAACTCTCACCTGTCTGTCAGGATCCAGTCTCACTCAAGGAAGGCATCACAGTGGTGGTACTCATGTGCGGCGTGCGGGCAGTGCGCAGGCTCCGTGGTTCCCGCGTCCAGGGTGCACTCTCCTACCTGCAGTATTGACGCATGCGCAGTGCTCGCTCTCCCCGGCGGTCTGCGGCCTCTGTCTCTCAGTCCCGCCCCCACTCTGACATCAGAGCTACGCAGTTTAGCACTTCCACACGCTCCTCCTCTGTCTCCCCAGGTCTCGCCTTCGGTCTCCGTCCCCGTGCTGACATGGGTGCCGTGGCGCGTACGAATGGCACACGACTGTGTCGCCAGCATGATGCGCGGGTTGCGAGTGGCACGTGCTCTCTCGAGGCTCCACCTCTACCTCAATCGGCTGTGTAATAGGATGCACCTGCAGGATCCAACAGCCTATCAGACAGGGCGCTCCTGCTTCCTGGATGCCTCCCATTGGTGGGAGATCCTTTAAATATCTTGTCTGAACTCTCCTTCAGTGCCGAGCATAACTACTGTTTGTGACGCTGAACCTCACTGCATCCTGCCTGTCTGCCTCTTACCTTGCTGCCTGACCCTGCCTAGTACATTGGACTTTGTGATACTCTCCTGCACTGACCATGGCTTTGGATAATGATGACTCTGCTCTCTCCTGCACTGATCCTGGCTTTGGCTCTACGACGACTCTGCTCTCTCCAATCCTGACTCCGGCTACGTACCCCAACGATCCGCTACTCTCCACTCCTAGACCCAGCAAGTACCATGTATACGCTGTGCTCTATATCCCTGACCTGGCTTACAAGACTATCCTACACTCTAGACGCGCCCTCGGCGTTCTATATCAATCCCTACCTCAGCCCCGCGGTCGCGCCTCATTTGTGGTGAGCTACGCGTTACAGTAAGTTAGCTCTTTGAAGTAATGTCATAGGAAGTCATTTAGTATGGATAAACAATCCATTTGCATAGGAAGCAGGGGGAGCTTCAAAGAGGCAGCAGACACATTTGGGATTCACAAGTACAGTGAGTCATAATTTAAGTCCAGGACTTCTAAGGCATCACGTGTAGATGACTCCGGCATGTCTGGGGATACCCAGATTTAACAAAAGAACCTAGCATTGTAAGGTGTTACTTGGGGAGTAGGATAGGAGAACATTTTGGCCTGACAGGTGGCTAGTTGTCAGGGGACAGGGAGACATTAGGTCTCCAGGGAAGTAGGCTTGGCTAGGTATGCTAAGCAGCTGAAGTGCAAAGTTCGCACATGCTCTCATTATACCTTGAAGCTCAGTGCCAGACTACGAAGAACCTGGCAGAATTCTGCTATAGGTGGAAGGATTGATTCTCACGCAGTATTTCGCTGTAGACTGTAAAGATGGGACTTGTGAGGTTTTAAAAGTCGAGGCAGCCAGTGAGGAGTTAGTTCCATCATGTAACAGATTCAATTCCATCTTGTAAGAAGTTCCATCAGATTCATCTGAGCTATAGCGTGCGGTGCAAAAGTCATAACATTGTTACTAAGGATTGCACCCTGCTTCAAATGTTTGTTAGAACTAAGGATTGGCAAACGAATCCTGCAAGGTCAAAACGAAAAGTTTACTTTTGGCATAGATACAGGGGTTGCCGCTAGTGCCCCTAGCCAAGGACTATTACAAGGCTCTTTTTGCGCATGAACCCCACGTCTGGGAATTGATGCCTAGAGACTTTTCTGAGGATTTCGTTCCGTGGACATTTTATTTTGTTTTGCCCCATACCAGTAAGTGTTTATTTGTGATAATTTTGTAATTCAAGCTGTGTGTGCTCGTTATGTGAAAAAATACAATTTATTTTATTTCATGCTTTATTCAATCAAAGGACCCAGATGGTAATGTGTTAATAAGCTTGGTCTCCCTTGACAGTCATTGGTGCTACCTTTTTAAATCTCCAGTCCCATTTATCAGCATAAATAAATAGAACAAGGAACCAGAGCACTACAAGCAAAACTGAAGACTGAAGCCAAGAGACCCGACTGGTAAAAAAAGGAAAAAAAACTTTAATTAAACACTAACATATCTAAAAATTACATCCCAAAAAAACCTCCCCACTTTTCACATCGTTAGGGTGCTTTCTCAAGGAGTAGGAAAGGTGGGTCTACCGTTGATTTGATATGGCTCCCACCTTTGATGTCACAATACATGAATAACAAAATGCAGGACCGTTGTATAACAAATCCAATTATAGTGATTGTGGTGCAGCCTATTGGTTAACTATATAATAATAACATGGAATTAATTACTTGCTACATCTAAGTATATATAATTTCAATAATGAATAATGTGAAAATAATGATAACTGAGTTTTGTGCTTTCATTATATAAAGTTAATCATAATGTATTGAGACCTGTGGGTATAAGGGTATCCAGATTAAATATCCAGAATGTTTCCTGTAAATTAGTTCTGTCTCCTCCCCTTGGTGGTATAATAATCTATTCTATAGCTATGCATATACAGTAAGGTTCTTCAAAGTACACAGGAAGAGAAGTGTTTTGGTACTTGATGTATCATATCACTCTGTTTGAGGGGTATGTATCTTTTTATAAAATACAAGATACAAACAGCGCAACTTCAAACAATAGCAAATAAGATAATTAATATAATATATTCCACACACCAAAAGAGATGGGTTAACCCGTAATTCTAACTGTCCCTGTATAGCTGCAGCCACTTAGGTCCACGGCTCCACAAATGCCGCAAAAAACAGATACCACAAAATAACTATTTACCCTGAGAGGACAGCATGCTGGAATTGATCCACTAACCAAGGACACCACCAAGGAAGGTAAAGGGCTATAGTCCATTATACTATTACCATCCAGTGCTGGACTGACTGAGTTATTTCCCCAGGGTTGAGTACACTACTATTAGGAGACCTATTTTGGGGTACCCGCGTGGGGACCACCAGGCCTCTAGTTTCTCACCCTGGGATGTTATGAATCATACTCTATGTCCTTGAACTTGGATCTATCATGGAAAATGGAACTATTATAATATTAATGAGCTATTCATGGTGATGCACCAATACACTGCCTACCTAACCACAAAAGAATGACCTAGGCGCAAATATAGGGAAGAGAAGAACAGAGAGAAAAAAACAATCATAGGGTAGTATGTTCCAATATTTGAACCTAGCAGCTGGTAAGGTATGCACTCACAATTAGGTAGGTGTTTAAATGCAGGTAAGGAAAAACTCGGCGGTCACTGCTCCTCTGAAGAACTCCAACCAAGCGCATTAAAAATAAAAAGCTTTTATTTAATCAAAGGAAAAAAGACATCCACATGGGACTGTGAAACTCTGACGCGTTTCGTTCTATGGAAAGAACTTTATCAAAGAGTGCAAACCTTCCCGTCAACTACTCCCTAAGTAGGCAATGCTGTGAATCTATTGGACAGAATTGTCACGTGAGTATGCTCTTACCTGTGAGGTAGCTGCAAAAGCAGAAGCCAATCACAGCTTGGATACTAACAGCACGCTGTCAAAGGGAGTACTCGGGGCTACAATAGAATACTATGTAACACAATATTACAAAATAAAGGACACATATTATATAAAAAAAATACATATAAAACAAACTAACAAAAAAGGTTTAAAAGCAAAGACTCGGTGGTGTCTGGAAAAACATTGGCACTAAAAACCTTAGAATGTATATATGTTTATATACAAAGAAAGGAGAGAATGATCCAGATTAACCCTTGCAGAAAAGGCTATAAACAAAGGTTAGTAGTACCAATATAAATCCTTATCTATGAAATAACATTAAAAATGTTTACAAATATTATTAATGGATGCTGACTATAATCAATGGTTAAATATATAAACATACTGTATATGCAAAATAAGATATAAAATATAGATAAAGGATAGCAGAACATTATACAAAATACATATTTACTTAAGAATATTGTAATCTCATAATATAGTAATGGATCTATACCCTGAACACTCCTCATGATAGGGAGAGCTAAACAGATAAAAAAATGCTTATGCTCCCAGTCTAAGTTGATTCCTGAAGGGTGAAGAGTGTTCAGTGTATAGATCCAGAACATTTCCTGTTTATTTAATTTATTAACCCTGTCACCACCTCTCGGATGGCAGGGTATTTGTTCTATTGCAGAGTATGACAAGTGTACTATGCCTCCCTTAGGGCACAGACTGAAATATCTGGACACTGGATGTATTTGGTCACGTTTTTTAATAAGTCATACATGTTCAGCTATTCTGATCTTTAAGGGTCTGGTGGTTCGACCCACATATTTTTTTATCGCAACCACATCTTAGCATGTATTTAACAAAACTGGTATTACAGTTTATAAAACTGTTGATAATATATTTCTTTTTATCAAAATTATACATAATATTTTTAATTGGATGGGCATAACAACACATGGAACAGTGGCCACATGCAAAAAAGCCTGAAGGTATACCTCGGATATGAGGGTAATTGGAGCGGGAGTCAAAGAGGCTAGGTGACAAATGTAACGCTAGCGTCTTAGCTTTGCGATAGGTGAATTTTGGTCCACATTGTGTAATTTCAGAGATGTCCTTATCTAATGACAGAGTCTGCCAATGTTTATTGACTATATCACAAATGGACTGTGATTGTCTACTATATGTTGTCACAAATAAAGGACACATATCGTTAGTAGAAGAAGGAGAATTAAACCTAGTTGTTCTATTCCAGGGTTTCTTTTTGTGAAGAAGCTTGGTCCTATCCAGAGAGTCTGCATATTCAAAGGCTGTTTGTATAGTCTCATTAGTATAACCTCTAGCTTTAAATCTAGCTGACATTTCAATTCACGGATGAAGAAAGGTATCGTTGTCTGAACATAGCCTTTTAAGTCTAATAAATTGGGCCTTAGGTATACTTTTTATAAGTGAGCATGGGTGGCAACTATGGGCACTGAGTAAGGTATTTCTAGAATTAGGTTTTCTGAAAATATCGTTTTGTATGGTCATGTCGTTATCTATGTAAAGAAGTAGGTCTAAGTAGTTTATATGATGAATATTATGTTCAAAAGTGAGTTTAATATTAAAATTATTGTGGTTAAGTGTATCAACAAAAGAAATAAGTGAAGATTCCTCACCCTCCCACATCATTATGAGATCATCAATGTATCTCTTAAAGAAAATAATATTAGTGCGAAATAAGTTATTAATGTGATATTTATTTATTTATAAAAATATTTTACCAGGAAGTAATACATTGAGAGTTACCTCTCTATATATATAAATTGTGCTTCCCAAAAACCCATAAACAAATTAGCGTATGATGGTGCAAAACTTGTGCCCATTGCAGTGCCTAATAATTGTAAATAAAAACGTGAATCAAATAAAAAATAATTATGTGTTAGTAAAAAAGTGATAGATTCCAAAAGAAAAGCACCATGAGTGACTGATATATCTGATAAATCCAAAAAGTGACGAATGGCTGAAAGACCATGCTCATGCTGTATAATGGAGTACAGGGAGACCACATCTAATGTGACCCACCTGTACTCCTTTTTCCAAACTACATCCCGTAGAGCGACAATATGTTCCGACGTGTCCTTAATAAATGAGGGCAGACGGAAAACCAAAGGTTGCAAAAAACTGTCCACATACCGCGATAACCCATCTCCCATTACAGATTCTATCTCCCACAGAATTTGAATTTTTAAATGTCACCAATCCTGTCACACCCATTTTCCATCAATTACTCAAGATTCACAAATACTTTTTGCACCCACCGGGTCGCCCCATAGTATCAAGCATTGGTTATATGGGGGAGCACTTATCCGTTTACGTTGATCACTTTTAATAACCAATTGTTGCTGCACTACCCTGTTTTCTTTTGGACACTACACGTTTTATCACTATTCCAAGATTGCACATGTTATTGCAAACGCATCTTCACTATCTCCGGCATACATTGCCTTGTTATTAGATGGCATTATTTTTTTGTGTGTGGGAGAGAGGTGGGGGAAAGAGAGAGAGGTGGGGGCTTGAGAAAGAGAGGGGTGGGATGTGTGGTAGAGAGGTGTAGGGGAGAGATAGAGGGGGGTCTCCCAAGGCTGCCAACACTGGCGGTGGGTGGGGAGTGGGAGAGAGAGGGGATGGGAGAAGGGAGAGATGGGGTTGTGAGAGATAGAGGGGGAGTTGCGCATGGCCGCCACAACTGGGGGTGGGTGAGGCAGCGGAAACTGCAGTTCTAAACCCCAGGAAAGCTTTCCGGCCCTGACCACTGGGACCTGAGTCAGGTGTGGCTAAGTCCCAGGCCTCAGGTTCCAGTTTCAGCCAAATACCTCCTGTGGAGATTGATGCCTCAGAGTCTGGGCTGAATAATGGCCCTGCTCCCGAGATCTGAGTCAACACCCCTCAACACTCACACAATGTCCTAATCACTTCACCTACCCATATTTACATAGCAGGCCCAAATTATTTTGTGTGCTGGCTCACCAGGTGAAGTACCCACTCAGCACACAAAGGGGTCATACGTTTGCATATTACATTTTACATGGTCGAAAATAAACGGCAAAGGTGCATTTAGAAACATACAGGTCAGCCATTTTGGCCACAATCAGATGGGATACTAGTCCAGAAACGTGGCAACCATCTTGACTGGTAAGTGCAATGGCTAGGCTTAACCTATAATATGCTGGCCACATTGCCCCTACCGTCACAGTCGTCTCCTAATGATAAGATTTTCTATTGGTCACCAAAGTGATGCTGACCCCAGCAGCCATATAGTTCTTTTAGACTGTATTTTTGCCTGTGGTTATTCCACGAGAAGTGAAGTGTCCCCAAAGCTGTAAATAGTATGGCTCAGCTAAATAAATAACCCATATAAAATAAGTGCGGAGCATGGATTGCTGCTGTAAGGTTTTGGTCCTGAAGCTTTAGCCAAATATAACCTAGTCACTTTATCTTACGCCTCAAGCATGTAACATTAGATTATAAATTATTATTTACAGAAAGGGCTGATCATGCCTAAATAATTTTACTATGTTCAGGGCTGTGTATAAAATAAGCAATATGTGAAATAAAGGAAAAATATTTAAAATAAGCAATATGTTTGATTGAAATAATTTCTCTACAGACTGGTTTTGAAAACAAATAAAATCACTGTACAATTTGTACGGTTCTGCTAAATGTTTTGGCTGCAATGATATCCCTTTATCTATCCAGATAGTAACCTTATGAAGAAAAAAATGCTTTTTTTTTTTAATCAGAAATATTGCACAACAAGATGACTCACTAGGGAAGAATTTAGATTTTAGGAGAAAAATAGCATTGTTGAATAAGAACAAAATGAATTAGATATTTGAGCCAAAGGCAATAGCCAAGATCTGTCTAGCGTTCACTCAAATGT
Source organism: Ascaphus truei (assembly GCF_040206685.1). Classification (NCBI taxonomy): domain Eukaryota; kingdom Metazoa; phylum Chordata; class Amphibia; order Anura; family Ascaphidae; genus Ascaphus; species Ascaphus truei. The sequence continues at coordinate 131,962,829 of NC_134486.1, forward strand.
GATCATTTGACTTCATGGCTTCAGATGGGATGCTGCTGTACAGGATGAACAGTAAACAAGTCTGCAGAGGCATGTGTCCTTTGTACAGAACATGTAGCTGCATAACTAACAGCAGATGTCTGGGCTAAGAGGTTACATATCATGAGAGACTAATCTCTTTTTTGATGAGTATTTAAGGTGGCAAACAAACCTTAAACAAAAAAAACTGTTAACCACTTTGCAGCCAGGTGGTGGTGGGGGGTGGTGGTGGGGGAGGGTGGAGGGAAGGAGGAGTTGATGGAATGAACCCCATGGATAATCTTTTGGACTAATGGAAGAGGGTTATATGTATGTTTAATTTTATTTACGTAGCGCAAACCATGTACACAACGTTTTTCAACATTCATGAAATATCATCTCTTCTGAGTGTTAGTGAGACGAGGGGAGACTGTATAGGAGAATAAAAAATAGAATACTGCGATTTCTCAATCATTTGGGGGTTTGGGATTTAGTTCTGTACAGATCCTATGTGTTTGTCTTTTGCCCTGGTTTTGGTTTGGTATCATGTAATATTAGAAAAACATATTATATACATCATACAATCTTACAGTAAACAACCCAAGCAGGTCTAGGTCCCGTAGACCCACTCTCCGTTAATGTAAAAGAATGACACGATGATGGGTTTTTAAAAACAATTGTTGGATTTGTACACTGATAATAATGTCTTGGGGAACATGCACCTACTGTATTCTAAGTTTAATTATACTTTTTCTGCTCTTTTTCTGGAACTTTCATCAGGTAGGTGTTTAGCAAATAACCATGCAGGTGCAACATTTGAACGTGCAGACTATCGCCACGACCGGAACGGAGAAATGGGAATTTGATGAAAAATAAATCATTGTGTCATGTAATCTGGAGCTGGTTTTTACAATCTATTCAGCAAAAAAACTCTAATAAAAATAATGGAGTTGGTTACTATAAAATATAAGAATTATAATAAAACAAGTGAACACTGTGAGTGATTATTGGTGCCAATTAACAAGTGGCACAGTCCTGGATCATGATTCATCCTCCTCCTCAAGCCCAAATATCTATCTATCCACCTGTATGAATACCCCCCCCCCCGCCCACATATTCTTTATTGCAAGTTGCATAGTTTAAACCGCATTTTTAAAAATGAATGCCAAACCACGCAGCATTAGTGAATTTGCACGGTTTGTTCTTTTGTTGAAGAGGAGTGAACATAATCTCATGAGGCAATGCATCAAACATGTGAAACAAAAAACTTAAAGTGCAACAAATATAGTGATAAAGTCAAGCTGCTGTCTGAACACCAGCGGCTTCCCCAAACCGCAGCTTAACAACCTAAACCAAAAAGTGCTCGTGGCGCAAAGTGACAAAAAGTGTACAGTTAAATGTGCAAATAAACCCAGTGATAAATAGCACTGAAATACACAAAATACTGTTGCTCCATATAGTGAAATCCTCAGGTCTGCGGACTCCTAGTTGACCTCATATGAAGACAAGAACACAAATGCAGAGGGTATAGTGTATTAACATTTACTCATGAAGACAAACAACACAGAGGGGAATGGTAACAAACTCACACTCTCCCTGCTGCTATATGAACAAGAAGTGACTTTGGGCGCACTTCAACCCTCCTCCCATGGTGACTGCTCCTCAATCAACTGCTCAGCTACTCAGCATGCAAAAGCAGGAACAGGCTGTAGTCTCCTCAGTTGGTGGCTCCCAATCAGGATTCTTTAGAGGGTTGATACGGTGGCCTCAAAGGATCAAAAGGCCTTTTGATCCTCTAAGCGAGAGAATACAAGATGTTCAAGGAGTTTAGAGGCAAAAGGAGGGAGGGAGGGATGCAGGTCGATAGTTAGAAAGACAGGTAGGGTCAAGCTTGCTCTTTTTGAGTAATGGTATAACTGATGCATGCTTGAAGGAGGAGGGGAAGGTACCAGAGTAGAGGTAGGAGTTAAAAATGTGTGTGAGCATAGGGGTTATAGTAGGAGCAAGAGGTTTTCGGAGATGGGAGGGAATGGGGTCAAGAGGGCAAGTGGTAGAGGGAGAAGAGGAGACCAGCAGTGACACATCCTCCTCTAAGACAGCAGAAAAAGAGTCAAGGAAAGCAGGAGGATAGTTAGGAAGCAATGTAGGATGGGAGGAGGAAACATAGGGGATGTTCTCACATATGGATTCCACCTTTTCCTTAAAATAGTCAGCAAAGTCCTGAGGTGAGATGGAGGAAGAAGAAGAGGCAGCTGAGGGTGGTTTGAGTAGAGAGTCAAAGACAGAGAAAAGTTGGAGTGGGTTAGATTTGTGCGTGTTGATTAGTGAAGAAAAGTAGGGTTGTTTAGATTGAGAGAGGGCAGAGTTGAAACAGGATTGCATAAATAAAAAAGGAAGTCTGCGAGAGTGCGATTTCCTCCAGAGGTGTTCAGAGGAACGAGTGAAGGAATGCAGCATGCGTGTGTGGGAATTTAGCCAGGGTCTGGAGTTAGAAGGACGAGGATGGCAGAGAGAAAGCAAGGCATGTAGATCAAGAGAGGAGGATAAGGCACAGTTGTAGTTCCTGACCAGGTGGTCAGGGTCTTTAGCAGAAATGAGAGAGGAGAGGGAGGAGCGTATAGTGGAATCAAAACCTGTTAGGTTAATAGAGCGCAGGTTTCTGCAGAAATGAGGGGGAGATGGAGAAGGGGAGAAGTGAGAGAGAGAAAATGAGATGAGGTGATGGTCAGACAAGGGAAAGTGGGAAAAGGAGAAATCAGAGAGAGAAAAAGATGAGGCCCTACCTAGAGCTTATCTTCAGCATATAAACAATTAACAAAACATAAGTCCTTGATAATGGATTTTCCCATTTCTCTGCAAGGGTAGTTCAAGTCCAGGATACAAAAGCAATAGTTCCAATATAAACAGGGCAGTCTTCTCTCCATACAGAGTCTCTCTGATTGAGACAGGAACTCAGAGCATTGAGACTTCTAATGCACTCTAACGAGCCAGGTGAGCAGACTAATCAAGTCAGCCTGTTCTCAGACTAAGAGTTAACCTGCTCAGTGCTGTGCTCAACCTGTAAACATAGGTTTCCCATGCATATCAATCAGATAGAGAATTAACCTGGTCACAAACATAAAATACAGTTTATGGTCACCATACAAGGAGCAACGAAACATGCCTATCTCCTCTCTGGAGTGCTGACTATCACAGTGGTTAGCGTATCTATCGGTTGGAGGGCTAAGCCTCTTGTGTCAGGACCACGCCGAAGCCCCGCCTCCTGGACGCATCACGCCAGTCTCCTAGGCACACACGCAGCTCCCCTGCTAAACGCGCGCACGGCCGCAGACAGATCCACGCCCGTGATTACGCTCCCTCGCCTGGCTCCGCCGGTGCATCTGCTGCAACTCGCGCACCGCCTGTGTATGCATGCGGCGCACCTCCCTCACATGCACGTCATGCACCCCCCGCACGTGCACGCCGCTTAAGATCTAAGAAGACTTTCAGCAGCTGTACCACACTTGAGTCACAGGTAACACCCCCTATCACTTATCTTCTTACTTGTAGTTCACTCCTCCCTGCTCCCTCCTATTGGCTGCCTGTCCCTTCTTATATCCACTCAGCCCTCTGCTTGCTGATGAGCATAGACTGTTTTCTGTGCAACGTGCTCATTGCAGCCTGAGTACCTGTTCCTGTTTTGCCTTGAACCTTGTTGTCACCCTACTTGAGCCTGACCCGTTCCCTCTGTACCCTGGACTACGGCTTGTTATTGGATTTCTGCTCTCTCCCTCCCATGATCACGGCTAACATACCACGACGATTCTACTCTCTCCATCCCCTGTCCTCGGCTCACGGACCACGACGGCTCTCCTCTCTCCAACCCCGGATCATGGCAAGTACCTTCAACTATCTACACTCTCCTGACCTGGCTACATGTCCCTGACTCTGCTATCTGGACCAGCCCCCGTGGTTTAGGGCGATGGTCATATACATTCCCCACCTCAGCCCCACAGTCTAGTCCTGGTTGTAGTGAGCATCCGTGATACCTTGCCAGCGATAACACATAAAAGTCCATTGCAGGCAAGTTTACTTTCAGGGCCCCATCTTTTTTCTGGCTGGGACAGGGGTGGGAAGTCCACATACAACGTGATCCCTCTACAGCGGTCCAGGGTGCTTACTGTCCTGGATCAGAGAGTCCAGAGCACTGAGAGCTGTAGACTTTTTAAAGGTCTCCAATGAGCCAGCTGAGCCGGCTAATTAAGACAGTCTGCTCTGGAATTAACCTGCTCAGTGCTGGACTCAACCTCTCTACACAGGTTTCTCATGCATTGTTAGCCAACAGGGGATCCATCCTGTCACACGTCTCCATTGTTTGCAGGTAGCTAGGACTACTCACAGCCGAAGCCCGTCACTTCACTCCTTCTCAAGACCTAAACGTAGGTTGAAAAAGGAGACTGGAGGAACAGATAGCCAGCAGTTAACCAGGATTGGAGTCTTCCTTTTTTCTCTTTGACATCCAATCAGTCAAGTACTCCAAGTTCCCTTTAATCCCTTCATCATCGCTGAAAGATGGGTCGTCTTGATCTGTGTGAAAAACGTAATCTCAGACACTTTTCCCTTTATTCACCGCAGTTTTCCTCTGTCGGTATCGGATTGGTGGGACTGAAGCTTCTCCTCATCATCTGACAGGTCTGCATCATTTCTGATATACTCTTTTGTCCTTCTCACGATATGGGGGTTTGCAGCTTTTCTTCTACAAGGCTCAAAGGGATTTCTTCTCCTGTATCAAGGCTCGTTATCATTACAGGAACCGGAGCACAGCCACACCAGTGTAGTATAGGACACAAAAGGTTCTTTCAAAGATTTATTGACTAAAAAAGTATGACAGACATCCTAATAACACTCTGACATGTTTCACGCACAGGGCGCTTTATCAAAGAGTAGCTGATCAGGATAGACATTCCCTGATTATATAGAGCCTTCCCCTATGGAATTAGCTGTGATACATAATTATCTAGCTTAATCAGCCAATGTCATGGGGGAGGTATTGGGTAGTCATATAACAAAACAATCAACAAAACCTATATACAACATATAACAAAAATGGAACTAAAGCAATTAAAAAACATCTATTAAACTAAACATATAATTTAAAAAAATACTTTTAATAGGTAATAAAACCAATATGTAAACCTTATCTCTATTCAGCACAATAAATCATAAATAAAATAATAATCAAACTGCCAAGATCTATTGGAATAGAAAAATCATAATGTATATAACCCATAGAGAATATTATTAACGTATATCAACATATGGTACATGTAGAACCCCATATCCCAAGGGCAAATGACCGAGAGGGAACTATATGAATAATCATTCAAACAAAAAGTGCTTGAGTTCCCACTCAACGTTTAATCCCCTGGGGTACAGGGTATCCATAGTAAACACCCAGTACATTTCTCTTTTATTGAGGGAGTTTAATCTATTACCTCGTTCTGTCGGTTGAACAATATGTTCAATGCCTGAGAAGCGAAAATTGTCAATACCTCCTAGATGACACTCTGTAAAGTGTCTGGACACCGGATGTTCCAGATCACTCTTTTTGATCAATCTAGCGTGTTCTGACAATCTAGATTTAAGGGACCTAATGGTCGTCCCTATGTAAATTTTATTACAGCCACACAAGATCATGTATACTACGAAGTTTGTGTGGCAATTGATGAACGTAGAGATTTTGTAACTAGATTTAGGTTGTATAGTTATCAATTTTTTAATGGGTTTAGCATATTTGCAAAAAGTACAATGACCGCAAATATGAAACCCTAACGGTATACCTGAGATATGATCAGATGTAGAGGAGGTAAAGAGACCAGGGGAGATCGAAGAAGCCAGAGTTCTAGCTCTCTTAAAGATGAATTTGGGACCATCTTTGGTTACTGCGTCCAAATCTGAATCTAATTTAAGAGTATTCCAGTGTTTATGGACTATTTTCTGAATCTAGTTGGCCTGTCCATTAAATTGAGTCATAAACAAGGGATTCACACATCCTTGTGTCTTCTCTTTTTTATCTTTATGCGGCAGACCAACGTACTCCTGTTCTGAATACTTGCTTGTTGGAATGCCAAGTCAATGTCCCGTTTATCATATCCTCTCATTTAGAATCTTTCACTTACTGATGCAGCGGCCGTTATTCGAACGCGCCTCGAATCAGTTTTCGTGTTGACTGTTGTATTCCATTCAGTATTTTCTCATTTTATCACTATTCATGCTGCGTTCGCGCAATCCGGCACCGGGCAACAGGACGCGGTAGATCTGTTTAATTTAATGGTTTATTGTTTCTTTGGATGCAATTCTTCTCGTATCCGCCATGTGGCAGAGTTAATGAATTATAATTTGGGTGCTATTCTTTGCGTATCCGCCAGGTGGCAGAAATGTATACAATTAATGAATTGGATTGAATTGGAATGTGTATTTGCAACATTGCTTTGCTACTTTGTAAGGGTGCAGGTGTTTAAAACAGATACTGGTGTACATACTTACAGTGGCCCATTGTGAATTGACCTTGTTTTTTCGAAGATGTTATCAAATTAGGCGTTCTTAATAAAAAGCATTAAAATACTCAATGTGTGCCTTTTTTTTAACATTCTTTCCCCGCACATTTGCTGAGTGGACATTATGGCTACATCACAGACGTATAAAAAACCTGACTGTAGTTATGCGTTTTTAATATATTCAGCGATTAATGCTGCAGCAGAAAAGATGGCTACTGTATCTGAAATATATGAATATTTAATATCGAATTACGAATTTTACAAGTTTTCACCTGACGTTCATGGGTGGAAGCGTGCGATAAGGAAAACCTTAAGTAACGATCAGTGTTTTTTTCGTATTGCCTCTCCTGCCGGAGAGATTTGCGGGTATTGGGGTGTCATGCCAGAATTTCACAGTATGTTTGATCATGGCAATCTCAAAAGAAGAAAAGTGTGTTTTAACCCATACAAGATTCGTCAATCCCAATCCAGCAATGTGCCGGCAACAGCACCACCAGCACCGGTGTCCGGTCCGACCGTCAGTGAAAACCTTGTGAACGGCAATCCTTTGTACCTGTCCCCGCCAGAATACCTGGAAAATTTCCAGCCTGAGCATGATTTCGCGTACGAACAAGCTTGCATGTACCAGTACCAAAATGTTTTCCAGCATCATCAGCTGTCAACTACAAGTGTAGCAGGCCAGCTGACACCTGTCAACTATAATGCAGACATGAGGAATCACAGTGAGTCATCACCACACGTTTGGCAAAGCTTATAAAGAAGGTACAGTATACAGTAATGTACAACACTGTATTACACTGTACTACAGTAAAATGTACATGATAGTCTTAAGTTTTTAGCTGCAGTTCAAGCTGCCGTGTCAAAAACAAAATTTATTTTTAAAACAATATAGTAGTACTGTATGTATTTTACAGTACATTACTGTACTAGTACTACTGTACTTATGTGTATCAATACAATACAGTACTTTACTGTATGCGAGTTGAGGGGATGTTTCTCTGTTGAGTGCACTTTGAAGAATGATTTGATTGGCCGCTGAAGTACGTGACGCTGCTGCAGTGCAGCTTACAAATGTAGGGAGAGGGTGGGGCTCAAGAGTCAGAGCCAATCAGAAGTTTGTTCTCATCGTCCACAACGGTTGAACGGCTGCTTTAATTCCCAATGCAGCGACTTGACACATGCGCAATACCAATAATAATAGCATATTTTTTTGTTTTTCCCCAGAAACAAAACCTTGTCATCCAGCGCAAAAAGACAAAAGAAGGGATTTGGATGGACCTCTAATATCGCTTATTTTAAAAGTTGCTTTTGCATTGTTTGCCAAGTGGGCAAACATTTAGTGACAGTGCCATTTTTATCTATCTATAGAACAATTGTTTTTATAGAAAACCTTATACTGTACAGTACTGTATGCTGCTGTTTTAATATTAAATTCTTTTTTTTACATTGTACAGTACTGTCATCACCACTACAGTTTTACAGTACGTTGCATTGCGCAACTTTTCTTATAAACACCAAAAATAAAAATGTATATCTTTTATTCCATACTATATGTATTAATTATTTTTTTTAAATTATTTTTTAATAACCGAGCAATGCCATTTCTTTCCGTACTGTATTGTACTGTACTGTATGTGAAGTGCGATGCTTGGTTGAACTGTTCATAAGAATTTCAGGTCTGCAATAGGGGGTCGGTCATAAAATACTTTTATTTTTTAATATATACAGTAATACAAAAATAAACAGTTGCTGTGGTCTTTCTCTTCGTTATGGCATTGCGAGATGGGGGGGGGAGAGAGGGGCTGCAGCTCTGAAAATACAGTAGAAAGAAACAAGTACTGGTAATTACTGGTAAAAATGATTAAACAATAACAACATTTCAAAAGATTTGTAAAAAAAAAAAAAAAAACACATTATTTCCCCCCCAACAGGATTTCTATACAGTTACTGTACTGGAACACTGAGAGAGGGTGGGAGAGGGTGGGAGAGGGGGGGGGGGTGTAAGATACAGGCTTGTTTGTACTTACAGTAAACACAGTACTGTAATCTTACACCCTCCCCTTCCTTTTTTCACTGCAGCTGCTGAAAATCCTGTATACTGTAAATAAACAGACATGGTTAGTTTGATTAAAAAAAACACATGTAAAAACACCTTTTATTTGTATTTTTTTTTTGCACAAAAGAATTTCTATACAGTAACATACTTACCTGTGCCTGATTGACGGAAATAAATGATTACACAATATCAATATTTCAAAACCATAAAAAACAAACAGAAAATGATTAAACACATTAAACAATAAAACAATGGTAATACAAGGTTACTAAAACAAGCGCTAGACCAATGTGCTAAAACAGTGCAGTGCACAAAAAAAGCTGCCTGGTATTCTACTATGGGAACTATCTCAAAAATACCCAAAAAAACAACATGAAAATACAAAAATAGAAATGAAACCTGGCGCATGTGTACAGTACATTAATTATGTGAATAAACAAAATAAATGTGTATAGTCCATAAAAGGATATGAGTGACTGAAGTGAGTAGAGTCCTTTCTTCCAGACTTGAGTGGTTAGCGAATAGAAAATGAGTCCATTTTCTATTCGCTAGCCACTCAAGTCTGGAAGAAAGGACTCTACTCACTTCAGTCACTCATATCCTTTTATGGACTATACACATTTATTTTGTTTATTCACATAATTAATGTACACATGCGCCAGGTTTCATTTCAATAAAACAATGGTAAAAATTTTTTTTTGGGGATGATAAACTTTTGCACTACTGTAGAGTTTGGGAAAAGTCGTTAGCAAGAGGGGTTCCACTCCAAGCACGGGCCCTTGTATGCCTCAACAGGCCATTTATAGTGTCTCTCACAGCTCTCATAACTGTCGGGGTAACACGGAAATAACGGTCCAATTGATTCAAAATGTTATTTCTTAAATTTGCATACAGGGACAGGGACAGGAACTCGCAGGAAAGAATACATCCCCACAATCTTCCTTTCCATCTTCTTCATGTTCCTTGCCATCTTCTCCATGTTACTTGCCATCTTCTCCATGTTACTTTCCATTTTCTCCATGCGCATATCCATACTCAACATGATCTCCAAAAGAAGATCAACCTTTTGCTTCGTGCTGTAGACATCTGCGTAGGTGGGTGGTGGAGAAGGTGACCAGGGGGTTGCCAGGAGAGCAGCAGCGTCGAGGATGGGTTGTGGAGCATGTGAGCCGGGGGTTGACAGGAGAGCATCCTCAAAGATGGGTTGTGGAGCAGGTGAGCCGGGGGTTGACAGGAGAGCATCAGCGTCGAGGATGGGTTGTGGAGCAGGTCGGCAAGGGGTTGACAGGAGAGAGAGCAGCAGCATCGAGGATGGGTTGTGGAGCAGGTCGTCAGGGGGTTGACAGTTGAGCCGGGGGTTGTGGAGCTGGTGAGCCGGGGGTTGCCAGGAGAGCAGCAGCGTCGAGGATGGGTTGTGGAGCAGGTGAGCGGGGGGGGGGGGGGTGCAAGGAGAGAATCGGGATTCCACTTGACTTGCACAGTGCTAAGTGCGCCGATCTTCTTCTTTACTAAATAAGGCCCAGGGGTCTTAACCTTTGGAGCCTTCGGAACATTTTCTTTATTCTGCTTTGGTTTTCCCTTTGGTTTGGCTGGGAAACAGCTTCTGCCTTTCGCTTGGCCGGCACGGCAGAAGAAAGCTGGTTCTTGCGTCTGTAGAATCGGGGGGCGATCCATGGAAACAGATGGACGAATGCACAATGCAGTATCTGGACAAGAGCAAGTTCAGATAGATATCAGTGTGTGAGAGTCTATGCAATTTGTCTCACCTTTTATTTAATTTTTTTCGCGGGCATGGACACGAGGTGCAGGTATTAAAAGTTGGCGGACTGTGTACTAATCCTGTCGAGTGACGTTGACTGGACTATCTGGAATCCTGAGTCTTATGAACTGTCCTATGCTATGAAGATGTTTATATTTTTATATCATGATCAAACATTGCCTACTCCTGGTTAGCATCACAAGTGGGAATTAGATGGAAAAATAAGTGTGATTAGCGCTAGTGTAAACAATATACAATATTAATTGAACCTGTGATACAGAGTTGTTAAGGTAGTCCTTTAGCAGCCTGAGAGGTTGATCTGGTATCTCCCAACCAGATATAAAGTCTGTGTGGATGAAACCTCCTATGGCGCTGAGGGAAGAATGGACGTTGATTCACTTGCAACAGATCTTTTCTTTGAGCTGAAAAAACTTCAGAAAAGGAAGACAAAAAAAGGCAAAAAACACTGCAATAGTGTATTACCCAGGGACATACTAGTGTGTACAAATCAAGAGCATTTATTAAAACATGACAATTAGGACATATATGACATTTAAACAATTAATAGATTAATCGGATAAGATATAAAACTTCCAAGCGCTTGTGCTAAGGAAGATGTGCTGCTCCGCCGTGGTAAAATTGAAATCCTACTCACCGGACATGAGTAGGACATGTGCAAGGGTTTAGGGTCTTTTCCTCCAGAAGACACCGCTCGCTGTGGGGTGCGTCCGTCTATTAATGCGGGGGGACCGGCTTCAATGCTCGTGGGCTCGTTGATCACTTGCTGCCCGAGTTCGCCCGATCGTCTCCTCCGATGACGTCACCACCTGGATTCCAAAGCTACAGTGTCCCTGAGTTGCCAAAAACCTCTCCTACGCGTTTCGAAACTCCTATTAATGGGTCTCTTCGTCAGGACCCATTAATAGGAGACCCATTAATAGGAGTTTCGAAACGCGTAGGAGAGGTTTTTGGCAACTCAGGGACACCGTAGCTTTGGAATCCAGGCGGTGACGTCATCGGAGGAGACGATCGGGCGAACTCGGGCAGCAAGTGATCAACGAGCCCACGAGCATTGAAGCCGGTCCCCCCGCATTAATAGACGGACGCACCCCACAGCGAGCGGTGTCTTCTGGAGGAAAAGACCCTAAACCCTTGCACATGTCCTACTCATGTCCGGTGAGTAGGATTTCAATTTTACCACGGCGGAGCAGCACATCTTCCTTAGCACAAGCGCTTGGAAGTTTTATATCTTATCCGATTAATCTATTAATTGTTTAAATGTCATATATGTCCTAATTGTCATGTTTTAATATATGCTCTTGATTTGTACACACTAGTATGTCCCTGGGTAATACACTATTGCAGTGTTTTTTGCCTTTTTTTGTCTTCCTTTTCTGAGGTTTTTTCAGCTCAAAGAAAAGATCTGTTGCAAGTGAATCAACGTCCATTCTTCCCTCAGCGCCATAGGAGGTTTCATCCACACAAGTGGGAATTAACCCTCCCCTTCCCTTCCATGAGTGACGTTGAGGCACATTAAATTAAAGTATAAATACACCATCCATTTTGTGTATTCAATGCACATTCAATACACATCGAATTCACATCGAATTGCACTGTGTGTGCTTGCAATTTTTTTCTATCAGCAGCGATGCCAAAGAAAAGGATTTCAAAAGATCTTAGCTTGAGAATAAAAGATATGTACCAGAATGGACACAGCATTGCACAGATCCACCGCTGGTTAGCTGCTTCGGGCCTCGGTTTAGCAAAAAGCACTGTTTGTTATCATGCGCATGGGAAGACAAAAAACGTCAAAAGAAAACCGACTGTCACTACTGAGTAAGTACTTACTGTATTGTCCTCCATAACTCTACCAACGTCTTGTAGTGAACTGTACAGTACTAGTATGCCAGTATTCAATATTTTATTAATCTTTACAGTACCTTTCGACTGTACAGTATAACATTTTTGCCATTCTTACAATTAGTCACTAGCTTTTTAAGTCAACTCTACAGTAATATACTGTACTGTCTTCTGTACTTTAGGAGGTGTTGTCCTAGTGTAATCATTTCAAAAGATTCTGTTTTCTTTGAACTAATAATCCTGCAGTTTGAGGGGCTATTTATTTAATATATTCATACTGTATACTGTCGCGCCCAAAGTGTACTCACAGTACAATAAGTGCAGCAGCAACATCAGACAATAAGAAATCTGTGCGCTATTGGGATGCTTAATTTGCCTACTGTAACAAATTATTCTGTTTTTCTTTACACATTAGGGCGAACAGTCTTCTGGTGGACCAAATAAGTGACGCGAATGATGAGACGTGTGCCACAAGGGTAAAAAATGCACTAGAGGCTACTCACAAAATAAAAGCATCAGAGACCAGTGTCAGGTTGATGAGACAGAAATTGGGATGGAAATATGGGCGTTTTAAGTAAGTACAGTATACAGTACATCACCCATGCCCTCTTTTTTTATGTTAGGATCCCTCCTAATACAGTATCATACTGTACTGTATGTCCAGCATTTAGTGGCTCTAACATTTTTCCTTGTCATTACAGAGCGTATCCTATAATAAGGGAAGCCAACAAAATAAAAAGAGTGGACCAGGCACGGGCATGGATTGAAAGTGGCGAGAGTTTCAATGATGTCATCTTTACAGATGAGACAACTGTAGCGCTTGAGAGGTTTGCCCGTTTTGGATTCTACAAAAAAGGACGCCTATCTCTGAAGCCGCGTCCCAAGCACCCAGTGAAGATGCATGTGTGGGGTGCCAGCGCTAGACAAGGACCAGGATGCATCATTATCTTTGAGTGTAAAATAATGCACAAATCCACATGCTGAGGCCTTACGCACTGGACAGCTGTACTGTATTCAGTATTTTGTACCCTAATGTTACATTTTTTTTCTTGTTTCCAGGAATCATGAATAAAGCGTTCTTCCAAGATCACATAATTACACATGTTGTTGAATACATAAAGAATGATTTCCCATCTGGTCACCGGTTCTCCAGGACAATGATCCGAAACACACAGCGTCGACGGCTCACATCAACGGTATCAACTGGGTTAAGACGCCAGCGGAGTAAGTTGGGTAACCTTTTCTCATTGTTTTACATAGTTTACTGTATATCTCCTTACGTAATTCACCATTTTTCCCCTCCTACTATATTACAGATCACCAGATTTTAATCCCATCGAAATGGCATGAGTTGAAGGATTATATCAGAAAATTGTGGAAACTATCCAAAAAGGAAGAATTGGAAAAGGGGATACTGAATTTCTGGAACAATATACTCACCGTAGCCAGATGTAATAAATATATTGATCATATTGCGACTGTGTTGCCTATTGTTATACAACGTAATGGCCAGGCCTCGGGAAAGTAATAAGGCACAGGTAAGTATGATACAGGTAAGTATGGCCCTAAAAATAACCATGTCTGCATTTATTGTTTCTTTTCATTTTCAGAACTGCCGCAAGCCAGGAAAGGGGGTGGGGGTGTGTGTGTGTAAGATAATAGTTACTGTATAGAAATTTGTGTTTGCCAAAAAAAAAATATGTTTAAAAAAAAAATCTTTTGAAATACTGTATTTTCAGAGCTGCAGCCACCTCTCTCCCCATCTCGCAATGCCATAACGAAGAGAAAGACAAGAGCTACTGTATTGTATTTTTGTACTGTATTATGCATTCAAAAATAAAATCTATTTTTTAAACCCCTCTTGCAGACCTGAAATTCTTATGAACAGTTCAACAAACAAAGCATTGCACTTCACATTAGTTTGGGAAAAAATATATATAAAAACAAAAAATGCTTTTGAAAAATTATTATATTTTTATTGTTAAATCAATCATTTCTGTTAATAATGCAATAAAATGCTGTGGAAAAATACTATTTTCCTGCATTAAGGATTATCCAACATGTCTTCTGCCCAGCTCATGATAATCACGCAACAGTACATTTACGTGAATGGCCCTGTTGGAGGGCTCTGTTGTTGTGTTGTTGATAAGCTTTGAACTTCAAGTTGACTTGTTTTGTTATAGTACAATAGCAGTTTTAGAAGGGCTTTCATAGCTAGGCCTGTATCTCACACAACATGTTAATCTTATTACTAGTGGGGGGGGGGGGGGAGTGTTGTGTTGAAGAAAAGACAAGTTAGAAGGGCTTAGCTTTTCGCACTTGCGCATGCGTGGCATGGTTTGTCAGAGGTGTTGATAAGAGGTTGAAATCCTTGAGCCGTGTATGTGTTAGCGAGCTGTGCTAGCTGTATGAAGTTCCAAGCTGTAGTTCAAAGACATAGTCTCAACAGGTCAACATAATGTTTTGATCCCCACACCCCCAAATAAAAATCACAGTACTACAGTATGCCACCCAACTCAGAAAGTACGTACATGACTAGTGTGGAATTAAAAAGCAACAGTACTGTTTGATTCTCATAATATCCATATATGCTATGCAAGCCCATGGTGATAACCCCCAAAAATAAATACTGCATTTGTAAAACTTGAATCTCATAATATCCATACTTGCTATGCAAGCCATGGCGATAACCAAAAAATAAAACACGTTATACAGTACAGTATATATTTTTAAAACTTGAACTAACTTCCAAATGAATGGGAAGTTATACATGCATGCGCATTAATAATCAACAATGTCCCAGGTCACAACCAAAGAGAATTACACGCAGGCGCAGAACGGTGAGAGCAGGCTTTGGAAGATTAATACAACCACAAAGCAAAGCATTTGAAAATGGATGGTTTGTCAGAGTTGTTGATAAGAGGCTGAAATCCTTGTGCCGTGTGTGTGGTGGGGGGGGGGAGGGAGGGGGTGCGAGCTGTGCTAGCTGTATGAAGTTCCAAGCTGTAGTTCAAAGACATATTCTCAACAAGTCATCATAATGATTTGATCCACACACCCCCAAATACAAATCACAGTACTACAGTATGCCACCCACCTCAGAAAGAACGTACATGACCAGTGTGGAATTAAAAAGCAACAGTACTGTTTGATTCTCATAATATCCATAATTGCTACAGTATGCAAGCCCATGGTGATAACCCCCAAAAATATACAGTATACTGTACTGCATTTGTAAAACTTGAATCTCAGAATATCCACACTTGCTATGCAAGCCATGGCGATAACCAAAAAATTGTTTTTGCGGATTTGCGAACATGTTACTATAATACAGCACATGTTTTTTTCTTTAATAAAGTCTATTATTGTTTATTTGATTATACTACAGTATTGCAGACATGAATATCGCACACTGAACATGTGTGTGGGAGGGTTAAAATCATGAGACCCCCCCCCCCCATAAAAATATAATTTTTTTGTTTAATCAATTATTTCTGGTTTTTCTTTTCAGTACTGTACTGTACAGTACAGCAATACAGAATCAAATGCAACCATAACTAAGGAAAAGACAAGCCTGCACAAGAATTATTGTATTTTTGCATTTTTGTATGATTTATTACCCAATAAAATTCTAAAGAACAATTATTAATGATTTGATTCAACTACTAAAGTGTGTGTGTGTGCGGGGCCAGCTTTGAAGGCCGTATGGTAATCTTATTAACAGCTCTGTGGGGGGGGGGAGTAGTGTTGTGTTGTTGATAAGCGGTGAACTCCAAGATGACTTGGCACAGCACAATAGAAGAAGCTTTGAAGGGCTTATGGCGCGTGCGTGGCAGGCATCACAGCCGATTTCAGCCAACATGGTAATCTTATTAGCAGTTGAACCAAAGCACGCCACATTTTCTTGAATGGCTCTGTGGTGGGGGGGGGGGGGATGGGGAGGGGTGTTATGTTGTTGATACTGCTAACAAACCCATGTGAACTTCACTGCGTAAGACCTTGTGCCTGACAAGAACGGAAAGCTTGCTTCTGAACGATCACAGGATGACCGTATTTGAGAACATGTTACTGTAATACAGCACGTTTTTTTCTTTAATCATACAGTATCTGCTGGCCAGCTCATGCAAAATGTACTGACTCGTGGCACACACCCCTCAAATAAAAATCTCTTTGTACAGTAAAGTATCAAAACATACTGGTTGGTCGGAAAGGCATTTATTATTTTTTTGTTTAATCAATTATTTCTGGTTTTTATTTTCAGTACTGTACTGTACAGTACAGCAATACAGAATCAAATGCAACCATAACGAAGGAAAAGACAAGCCTGCACACGAATTATTATATTTTTGCATTTTTGTATGATTCATTACCCAATAAAATTCTAAAGAACAATTATTAATGATTTGATTCAACTACTAAAGTGTGTGTGTGTGGGGGGCCAGCTTTGAAGGCCGTATGGTAATCTTATTAACAGCTCGCTGGGGGGGAGGGGTGTTGTGTTGTTGGTAAGCGGTGAACTCCAAGATGACTTGGAACAGCATAATAGAAGAAGCTTTGAAGGGCTTATGGCGCGCATGAGTAGCAGGCATCACAGCCGATTTCAGCCAACATGGTAATTGTAACATTAAATTGCTATTGGATTTTGATGACAACAACTCGCGATTGCCCACTTGAGTTTCTCGACGGTATTGCAGAACACGCTAAAATGCCATTTTCTAATCCGGACAAAACGATAACCAAACCGTGTTTTTTAAGTCGGCACGATTAAATCAAATTGCGCGCCATCGAATGGGTATTCCGATCTACATACCGCGTTAATCGTTCGAATAGCGGCCGCTGCATCAGTAGATCCCGGGAGAACAGAGCCTCTTGTATCGAAGAAATTGCCCCTTCGGTATCCCACGTATAAGGGATCTCGGGTGACTGCTCCTGGCATAGAGGAAAGAGTTCCTGGATTGTGGTTTTTTAAAAACATTTGTCTTTATAATATTGTTAAGGTCTACATGGAAAGTCACATCAAGGAAATTAATGTGAGCCATTGGACTTACATTGGCGGCCGCCTTTACCCTAGTGCGGCCGTAGCGGCGCAACTCTGATAACCGCGGGCAGATGCAGTATGTTTTTTTTTTCCGGAGTATATTGCGATATTTTAGCACTCGTAATATTAGCATTTTATTAGCGCTGTCTGCAATACTGCAATACCGTCTAAAAACTCAGGGGGGCGTTCGCGAGCTGTTGTCTTCAAAGTCTAATACTTTAGCAGTTCAACCTACGTCAGTACACAGTCCGCGTGTGCACGCAGTAATTATAAATTTGCATATTTATACATGCATGTGCAGTGCTGTATGTCTCTTTTGAAAATTGTTGAAACGCATAGGCGTGTACTGTAACAGTATCACATTTCGGCATATACAACGCTCTCCCCCTCGCTCGCCCCCGCACACACACAGGATAATTTACTGCACTTGCAGTTTTTCAACTTCTTATCTTACCTACAGTACAGTACACCTCTCCCACACCATTCTTTTGAATATGTGTCTTTCTGGTTTCAATCACATTCCTGCTTGATAGCTGATGATTACTGCGCATGCGTCTGTAACTTCACCACTGCTTGCTTGCGAAGTTCAAGAGAGAGTGACCAAAAAAAAAAATATATATTTTTTTCTTCTCATTTTTAATTTTTATTTTCTCCACAAGCCTGCCTAAACCATCTTGATATTACGATATTCAATCTGTGCTGTAGCTTTTGACTGCAACACTGTGTGTTTGACTGCACATGGTTGATTTGTGCGCTTTTTATGTATTTGGGGGTGTAGGGATCAAATTATTATGATGACCTGCCTTTTGAAAATATGTCATTTCTTTGAACTGCAGTACAGCTAATCCTTCATGCAGCTGTACCCCCCTCCCCCACGCACACACACAAGGCTTGCTCAAGGATTTGAACCTCTTATCCACAACTCTCCAGAGCCATTCCGTTTCTAAAGCTTGCCATTGTGTTTTTAATCGTCCGTCCCTAGCCGAGCATCACCTCTCTGTGCCTGCATGCCTAATTTTCCTATTGTTGGCTTTGAGTCACCGCTCTGTAATCCTCTTTGGGAAGGGAGCTAGCTGATGATTACTGCGCATGGCTCACCCATCCACCCCCCCAACCCTTTGAGGCTTTGTTTACGGTAACGCTTTTGATAATCCCTTCTCGAATTTGATATGTAAATCTGATTTGCACAGCACTGTGAAATTGAGAGTTAAAAAAACCATTATCTGATTCATGTTGTTGATGCAGTAAATTACCACTTTTTGGCCATTCTTTCTTTTTCTTTGGTGTAGGTGTGTGTGTGTGGGGGGGGGGAGTTGTCAATGACTATGATTATCATCAATGTAAAGAAATATTTATTTTATTTTATCAGGAACAAAAAATGCATCCTTAAAACCGGGGCTGTTTGCGGCCCTCGAGGACTGGAGTTGTGCAGGCCTGACTGACTGTTCTGTACACCATCTTACTGTAAATGTTTTGACTTTCTGTACTTTAATAAAGGAGATGTTGCGTTTTTAAATTTTATGAATAAAGACATTTTCTTAATAACACCATACTGTTGTGCTGTACTGTACATGTTTTGACTTTCTGTACTTTAATAAAGGAGATGTTGCGTGTTTTAACTTGTATTAATAAAGAAATGTTTTTCCTTACTGTACACAGGACCTGCACAATTCCAGTCCCCGAGGGCCGCAAACAGGCCCGGTTTTGAAGGTTATCCTTAAAACCGGGGCTGTTTGCGGCCCTCGAGGACTGGAGTTGTGCAGGCCTGACTGACTGTAAATGTTTTGACTTTCTGTACATAAATGTTTTCACTAGCAGTAAACCATACACCTGTTGATGTTTTGGATTGCTGTACATTTAAAATGTTTTTACAGTGTATTTGTAAATAAATGTTTTTGTACTTACTCCACCAATAAAAGAAAATATTGATTTGTTTTAAATTGTTCCATTGTCTCCTTTTATACTGTAACAAAATACAGTGTTTCTAGAACATACTGTATAGTACTGTCCAGGCATACTGTACTGTATTCTGTAGGCATGCTCAGTACTGTACATCACAAGAGTATTAAAACAATACATGCTTTACGGGTATAGAATACACATATGTACTGGAATACATGTAGAATAAATGCATACTTTTTATTTTTCGGGTTTATTATACAGTATATAAAAAAGTATTGTATACGGTCTGAAAACCACAGCATACTGTTTCAGGTTTTTTATGAAGCTTTCAGTTACAGTATTCTATCATAATCAATAACAATGGTCACTAAACCACTAAACTGTAGACTCCGGTACGTGTTTTTTTTAAATCAGACTCAGCAATGTGCAGGCATTGTAACACAAAGTGATATTGTCCATCAAAATCCCTCCATTTGCCATTTTTCGCATGAGATGACAAAGTTTTCTTTCTGAGGAACAAAAAAAAAGTAAAATTTTTACTGTAATGGTCAGTCAGTCCCCAAAAGAAGTTCCCACAGTCAGTACCACCAATAATTTTCTCGGGGGGCGTCTCCTGTTCACATGCGCATGCGCCTACCGTCGATGTGATGACACGCATATGCATTTCAGGAAGGTTCCAATGCGCATGCGCCTAGCTTTCCACCAATTGTGCAGTATCTACTGTAGAAGCTGCTCAGCCAATGATATTGCTTACAGGAGAATCGCTTGACTTTTGAATCGCATTGATATTGATATTTCAAAAACAGAATAAAATACGGCAACATTACACACCATAGACTTTGCCAATCAGCTGGCGCCGAGCCACTGCCAGTCCCGTGTTCTTGATCATACACGTCGTTGACAGGTAACAGCGGGACTACTACACCTGTAGTCAGCTGATGAGGCTGGAAATCGCTTAGGTACATGCAAGCTTGCTCGAATCTGTACGCAAAATCCGGCTCAGGCTGCAGGTATCCGGGCGGGGACAGACAGCAAGGGTTGCCGGTCACCAGGTTTTCACTGACGGTCGGACCGTTATTGGAAGCTGTCGCTATCGCATTGCTTGCCAGCGAAGACGTTTCTTAGTTGGTTTCAACATGACCTTTTGCCTTTTGCAGTCTCCATGATCATAGATACAGGAAAAACCCGGTGATACACACCAATACCCTCCAATAACATCGGGATCAATACGAAAAAAACATGGATCGCTACATAACTTTTTCCTTATTGCACGCTTCCACACATGAGCATCTGGCGAAAATTTGTAAAAGTCATAGTTTTCGATAAAATACTGATAAATTTGAACAACTGTTGCCATCTTATCATCTGTTGCATTAATCGCGGCCCATATTAAATAAACGTACGTTCTGTCGGGTTTTTGGAACACGGACTGCAGTTGTGCACTCATCTTGGAACTCTCTGGACAAAAGAACACCAGACACTGCGCATTTAGTTTTAATATGAAAAGCATAAATTGATACTTTATTGTAACTTCTTCAGTCTCAAGGCCAATTTACATTGGACCCACTGTGGTATTCTTTAAACACCTGCAAGTCGACACATTACTGAAGCACATACGCATTACAATTCATGAATATCTGCCATCTGGCGGATACTTGAAGAATTGCAACCAATTAAATCCGAACCATTATCAATAAACACATCAACCGCACATCAACCGCTGGGTGTGAATGCAACATGAATGCGGTATGAATGCAGTCAGAATGCGGCATGAACGTGGTGAAGTGCGGTGAAGTGCGTGGCGTTCGGAAAAAAAATCTCGAAAAAATTTGGAGATGTTGGAGAATAAAAGGGCTGTTTACTCTTACCCTACAGCGTTTGTTCCAGCTTTATATCGCCAATATTGTTTTTCGAGCACCGGATACGTTGGCCTGTTTCACAGACCAATATTACTTTATCTTACCTATATTTCCTGGCAGCTCAAAAGATACAGGAATATGTGGATCACCATAAAACTTTCATTACATTAATCTACGTCAGGCATGCACAACTCCAGTCCTCAACAGCCGCAAACAAGCCAGGTTTTCAGGATATCCCTACTTCAGCACAGCAATTAGTGCCTCAGTCCTACTGAGCCAGTAATAGAGCCAGCTGTGCTAAAGTAGGGATATTCTGAAAACCTGGCCTGTTTGCGGCCCTCGAGGACTGGAGTTGTGCAGGGCTAATCTACGTGGACTAACCATTAAGACTGATTGAGAGTCTATGTGCAATTGGATGGATAAAATGTTTCTCGTGGCTATAGCTATGATTGAATAACTATAACTATAACTATATCTATATCTATATCTATATCTATATCTATACCACGACTATTAAGGTTATGGTGGGTGAAAAAAGTGACTAAAACCCTCCACAGTAAAGCATAAAGCAACTGTAAATATTCCTGTATATTCATTTACATGTCTTAGACAGGTCTGCAACCCTGTCTTTCACCATTATCACCCAGCAAACAGCACTTCCACTGCAGCAAGGGATTCTGGGAAATGACATGCAAATGAGCACACAGTGCACTTTTTATCTCATGCTCACATTACATGAGCAACCCTTAGTCAATGCATGCTGCTTTAAACACAGCTTTTAAGCAAGGACTTGGGAGATGCAAAGTCAGTTAACCCACTCATAGACATGTTTCAACCTTGATGGGTCTCATCAGTGTGAGGTTGGCTTACTGACATTTGCTCAAATGAGATAAGAGTAGGTAATCACCACGACTATTAAGGTTATGGTGGGTAAAAAAAAGTGACTAAAACCCTCCACAGTAAAGCATAAAGCAACTGTAAATATTCCTGTATATTCATTTTACATGTCTTAGACAGGTCTGCATACCCTGTCTTTCACCATTATCACCCAGCAAACAGCACTTCCACTGCAGCAAGGGATTCTGGATCATGTAATGTGAGCATGAGATAAAAAGTGGCACTGTGTGCTCATTTGCATGTCATTTCCCAGAATCCCTTGCTGCAGTGGAAGTGCTGTTTGCTGGGTGATAATGTGAAAGACAGGGTTGCAGACCTGTCTAAGACATGTAAATGAATATACAGGAATATTTACAGTTGCTATATATATATATATATATATATATATATATATATATATATATATATATATATATATATATATATATATATATATATATACTGCGGCACAGTTTATTCGAGCATTTTCCGTTCTGTGCCGCAGCAGTAGCCTGGCGCGCGCCCGAGTGTGACGGGCGCGCGCCGAAGCAGCGGAAGAGCGCCCTCCGATCGGGGCGCTCTCCCTACCGCTGCCGGGTCGCCGGGTCCGCCGTCCCCGGAACCCCCTGCCGCTGTCCCGCGATCGCGGGACACCAGGGCTCCTCGGGGAGCCCCTGGACACGCGTGCAGGGGGCGCACGCTCCCTATGACGCGTGACCGCGCGTCTATGACGCGCGGCACGCCGAGGGGCGGCCACTAGCAAGCCGGGAGATTTCCCGGCTTGCGGTACCGACCACACTTCAATAAAGTGTGTCGTAGTGTATATATATATATATATATATATATATATATATATATATATACATATGTTATGTATATATGCAGTGCTTGACAAATCACCCAAAAAATCTACTCGCCACCTAGCCCCGCCCCTAGCACCGCCCCAGTCCCACATCCACTTTATAAAAAAGAAATTTAATAAATTCCTAAAAAGAACTAATACCATTCGTTTTTCACATAAGTTATTTATTGTATTACATTTATACTTTACTACAATTAGTCGTTATTACATAAGTGTGTGTGTGTGTGCGTGCGCGCGTGCGTGCGTGCGTGTGTGCGTGTAAATGTCGGATCAAGAAAAAAAAGCCAGATGTGAATGACTAGTTTCTGCACCCTTTAACCAGTGTCTGGATGCCCCCGCTTCACAATATCTAAAGCAGCAATCCCGCCTGGATCTTACTGATCTGCAGTCCCTCATGTCCAGGTACCCTCATTCCTGCAATGTTATGTACTGGAGGTGAGGTGTTCCCTACCTGTCTTCTGGTTAGGGGGGATTCCAATATCTCCCGTGTGAAGCTTGAGTCAGATCTGGAAGAAAGCAGTATAGGTTATTTCGGTGTAGGTATAGGGCAGTTAAGATATATAGCATAAATAAGATATCCAGAGAGAGAATGTGAGAGAGAGAGAGAGTGAGAGTGTGAGAGCGAGTGAGAGAGAGTGAGAGTGTGAGAGAGAAAGAGTGTGAGCGAGAGAGAGAGTGTGAGTGAGAGAGTGTGAGCGAGAGTGTGTGAGCGAGAGAGTGTGAGCGAGAGAGAGTGACTGAGAGAGCGTGTGACAGACAGAGCATGAGAGAGACACAGAGAGAGAGTGTGTGAGAGAGACGCAGAGAGAGATTGTGAGAGAGATGCAGTGAGAGAGTGTGAGAGAGACGCAGAGAGAGAGAGTGAGAGAGACACAGAGAGAGTGAGAGAGACAGAGAGAAGGAGAGAGTGGGTGACTGACTGGGTGACTGACTGACTGACTGGGCGACTGACTGGGTGACTGACTGACGGGGGTGACTGACTGGGTGGGTGACTGAGTGACTGGGTGGATGACGGACTGACTGGGTGGGTACTTCACACACACTCTCCCCCCCCCCCCACACAACACTCTCTCCCCTCCACACACACACACTCTATCTCCCCCCCTCCACACACACACACACACACACACACACTCGCTCTCTCCCACCCACACACTCTCTCTCTCTTCCCACACACACACTCTCTCTCTCCCCCCCTCCACACACTCTCTCTCTCCCCCCACACACTCTCTCTCTCTCTCCCCCCACACACTCTCTCTCTCTCTCCCCCCACACACTCTCTCTCTCTCTCCCCCCACACACTCTCTCTCCCCCCCCCACACACTCTCTCTCCCCCCTCCACACACTCTCTCTCCCCCCACACCACACACTCTCCCCCCCACACACACACTCTCTCTCCCCCCACACACACACTCTCTCTCCCCCCCACAAACACACACACTCTCTCCCCCCCCACAAACACACACACTCTCTCTCTTCCCCCCCCCACACGCCCACACTCTCTCTCCCCCCCCCACACACACACTCTCCCCCCCACACACACTCTCTCCCCCTCCCCCCCCACACACGCACACACTCTCCCCCCCCCACACACACACTCTCTCCCCCCCCCACACACTCTCTCCCCCCCCCACACACTCTCTCCCCCCCCACACACAATTCTTCCCCCCACACACACTCTCTCCCCCTCACAAACACACTCTCTCTCCCCCACACACACACACACTCTCTCTCCCCCCCATACACACACTCTCCCCCCGCCATACACACACACAGTGGAGTACGGGGGGAAGCGCCTCCAGCCTCCCCACCCCATTCGTGCCCGAACCTCACCAGCTTCCCCTCCCAGTCCATCCGCATCGAGCGGGCAAGCATGGGAACGGGAACCACCACCCCACATGTGCACAGCCACGCACCGGCAGATGCGACTGCACAACACAACCAACCCCCGCGCCCGTCTCCCTCAACCCAGGTGGTGTGCTCAAGGGAGCGCTGAGCGGCAGGAGGCAAGGGAGTGCGAGCACACGGAGACAAGGGAGCGGCGGGAGGCAAGGGAGAACCGAGCACCGGGAGGCGAGTGAGCGGCGGGAGGCAAGGGGTCGCCAAGCGACGGATGGCAAGGGATTGCCGAGCACCGGAGGCAAGGGAGCACTGAACACCGGGAGGCAAGGGATCGCCGAGCACTGGGAGGCAAGAGAGCGCCGAGCACTGGGAGGCAAGGGAGCGGTGGGAGGCAAGGGAGCACCGAGCACCGGGAGGCAAGGGATCGCCGAGCACTGGGAGGCAAGAGAGCGCCGAGCACCGAGAGGCAAGGGAGCGGCGGGAGGCAAGGGATTGCCAAGCACCAGGAGGCAAGGAAGCGCCGAGCACCGGGAGCGGCGGGAGGCAAGGGAGCGGTGGGAGGCAAGGGGACAGTCTCTCTCCCCCCCCACTGTGGATGCAGCCACGGTGACTGATTGTAGAAGTGGCGACACCGCGCGAGCAGCCGCCAAAGGGCCTGAATATAAAGTAACACACCAGAGACAAGGGGGGAGGCAGGAGGGTGGGGGAGGCATGAGAGAGTACTTACCGGTACCTCTGTGCAGAAAAGGGCGGGCTTGACTGCTCAGCATTGGCAGGCTGCACGGGGGAAAAAAAAAGTCCTGGCAGCACGTCAATATGTGTCAGCCAATCAGACAGGGGGATTTTGAAAAAAAAATTCTTTGAGCAGGGGATTTTTTTTTCTGAGCAGGGGAATTTTAAGACGCCACAAGGCTACATCCAATCGCCGGTGGCGAGCGGGTGACCGGATTTGTCGAGCACTGTAAATATATATATATAGTGAATAGATGAGAACAAGGCACTCTCCGTCAGGTAGATAAAGGTGGGTGCAAATCCTATAAGAATCAAATAGGTGATACGATACAGTTTGAGCGAATATCAGAGGCAGCACTCCACGAAGTTGTCAAAAAAGTATTGTATTTAGTGAGACATAATAACCAACGTTTCGGTCCCCCACACGGGACCTTGAGAAAGGTCCCGTGTGGAGGACCGAAACGTTGGTTATTATGTCTCACTAAATACAATACTTTTTTGACAACTTCGTGGAGTGCTGCCTCTGATATTCGCTCAAACGGTATCGTATCACCTATATAAATATATATATATATATATACACACATGTAGTAACCAGGGGGTTCCTGATGACAAAAGACAGCACACCGCAGTAATAATCCAAAAAGTGTGTATTGTGAACACAGGGCCGCCAACGTTTCGGTCCTCGTAGAGGGACCTTCCTCAGGGCAGACATGCCTTCTAGCAAACGTGAGTGCAAATCTCCATACCAATGACTATATATATATATATATATATATATATATATATATATATATATATATATATGCAGTGTTCGACAAATGACCCAAAAATCTACTCGCCCAACCAAAAATCTACTCGCCACCTAGTCCCGCCCCTAACCCCGCCCCAACCCCGCTTTTAAATAAAATATATAAATAAAATACATTTAATAAATTCCTAGTCAGAACAACATTCGTTTTTGACAAATGTATTTATTACATTATACTACAATAAGTCCTTGTTACGTGTGTGTGTGTGTAAGTGTGTAAATGTCGGATCTAGAAATAAAAGCCACAGGTGAATGACTAG
>NC_134486.1:131989418-132146918 GCF_040206685.1 Ascaphus truei
TAAAGAGAGAGGGAGAGAAAGAAAGAGAGAGAGGGAGAGAAAAAGAGAGGGGAGAGAAAGAGAGAGGGGAGAGAAAGAGAGAGGGGAGAGAAAGAGAGAGGGGAGAGAAAGAGAGAGAGAGGGAGAGCAAGAGAGAGGGAGGGAGAGAAAGAGAGAGGGAGAGAGAGAGAGAGAGAGAGAGAGAGAGAGAGAGAGAGAGAGGGGAGAGAAAGAGAGGGGAGAGAAAGAGAGGGGAGAGAAAGAGAGGGGAGAGAAAGAGAGAGGGGAGAGAGAGACCAGAGAGAGGGGAGATGGGGAGACCAGAGAGAGGGGAGACGGGGGAGACCAGAGAGAGGGGAGACGGGGGAGACCAGAGAGAGGGGAGACCAGAGAGGGGAGACGGGGGAGACCAGAGAAAGTGGAGACCAGAGAGAGGGGAGACCAGAGGGAGGGGAGACCAGAGGGAGGGGAGACCAGAGAGAGGGGAGACCAGAGAGAGGGGAGACGGGGGAGACCAGAGAGAGGGGAGACGGGGGAGACCAGAGAGAGGGGAGACGGGGGAGACCAGAGATAGGGGAGACGGGGGAGACCAGAGAGAGGGGAGACGGGGGAGACCAGAGAGAGGGGAGACGGGGGAGACCAGAGAGAGGGGAGACGGGGGAGACCAGAGAGAGGGGAGACAGGGGAGACCAGAGAGAGGGGAGACGGGGGAGACCAGAGAGAGGGGAGACGGGGGAGACCAGAGAGAGGGGAGACGGGGGAGACCAGACAGAGGGGAGACGGGGGAGACCAGAGAGAGGGGAGACGGGGGAGACTAGAGAGAGGGGAGACGGGGAGACCAGAGAGAGGGGAGACGGGGGAGACCAGAGAGAGGGGGAGACGGGGGAGATCAGAGAGAGAGGGGCAGGGGTGACTGACTGACCGGGGCAGGGGTGACTGACTGACCGGGGCAGGGGTGACTGACTGACCGGGGCAGGGGTGACTGACTGACCGGGGCAGGGGTGACTGACTGACCGGGGCAGGGGTGACTGACTGACCGGGGCAGGGGTGACTGACTGACCGGGGCAGGGGTGACTGACTGACCGGGGCAGGGGTGACTGACTGACCGGGGCAGGGGTGGGTGACTGACTGGGGCAGGGGTGGGTGACTGACCGGGGCAGGGGTGGGTGACTGACCGGGCAGAGGTGACTGACTGACTGGGGCAGGGGTGACTGACTGACCGGGGCAGGGGTGACTGACTGACCGGGACAGGGGTGACTGACTGACTGACTGACCGGGGCAGGGGTGGGTGACTGACTGGGGCAGGGGTGGGTGACTGACCGGGGCAGGGGTGGGTGGCTGACCGGGGCAGGGGTGGGTGACTGAACGGGGTAGGGGTGGGTGACTGACCGGGGCAGGTGTGGGTGACTGACCGGGGCAGGGGTGGGTGACTGATTGGGGGGGGGGTACCTCTGGTGTCACACATACTCCCATGCACACATACACATTCTCCCATATATATATACACCCACACACACCCATATACACACACACACACACACACACTCCCACATATACACACACACACTCCCACATATACACACACACACTCCCACATATACACACACACACATATACACACACACACATATACACACACACACACTCCCACATATACACACACACACTCCCACATATACACACACACACTCCCACATATACACACACACACTCCCACATATACACACACACACTCCCACATATACACACACACACCCACATATACACACACACACTCCCACATATACACACACACACACTCCCACATATACACACACACACTCCCACATATACACACACACACTCCCACATATACACACACACACTCCCACATATACACACACACACTCCCACATATACACACACACACTCCCACATATACACACACTCCCACATATACACACACACTCCCACATATATACACACACTCCCACATATATACACACACTCCCACATATATACACACACTCCCACATATATATACACCCACCCACACACATATATACACACACCCACACACACATATATACACCCACACACACACACACACACACACACACACACACACACACACACACACACACACACACACACACACACACACACACACACACACACACACACACACACACACACACACACACACACACACACACACCTATATATACACACACACACACACACACTCTCCCATATACACACACACATTCTCCCATGCCCACACACACTCACTCTCTCTCTACACACCTTTTGGAAAGGCCGCGACCAGCACCACCATGCTCCCCCACCCGCCCATCTCCTGCTCCGCGGGGACATGAGGGGGCATCCCTGCTCCCATCACCCGGCGCGCTCCCTGACGCGGGACCGGGAGGAAGCGGGGGAAGCAGGGACATGAGGGGGCATCCCCGCTCCCGTCACCCGGCGCGCTCTCTGACGCGGGACCAGGGGGAAGCGGGGGGGAGCGGGGACATGAGGGGGCATCCCCCGCTCCCATCACCCGGCGCGCTCTCTGACACAGGACCGGGGGGGTAGCGGGGGGGGAAGCGGGGACATGAGGGGGCATCCAGAGAGAGGGGAGACGGGGGAGACCAGAGAGAGGGGAGACGGGGGAGACCAGAGAGAGGGGAGACGGGGGAGACCGGGGAGACTAGAGAGAGGGGAGACGGGGAGACCAGAGAGAGGGGAGACGGGGGAGACCAGAGAGAGGGGAGACGGGGGAGATCAGAGAGAGAGGGGCAGGGGTGACTGACTGACCGGGGCAGGGGTGACTGACTGACCGGGGCAGGGGTGACTGACTGACCGGGGCAGGGGTGACTGACTAACCGGGGCAGGGGTGACTGACTGACCGGGGCAGGGGTGACTGACTGACCGGGGCAGGGTGTGGGTGACTGACTGGGGCAGGGGTGGGTGACTGACCGGGGCAGGGGTGGGTGACTGACCGGGCAGAGGTGACTGACTGACTGGGGCAGGGGTGACTGACTGACCGGGGCAGGGGTGACTGACTGACCGGGGCAGGGGTGACTGACTGACTGACCGGGGCAGGGGTGGGTGACTGACCGGGGCAGGGGTGGGTGACTGACCGGGGCAGGGGTGGGTGGCTGACCGGGGCAGGGGTGGGTGACTGAACGGGGTAGGGGTGGGTGACTGACCGGGGCAGGTGTGGGTGACTGACCGGGGCAGGGGTGGGTGACTGATTGGGGGGGGGGGGGGTACCTCTGGTGTCACACATACTCCCATACACACATACACATTCTCCCATATATATACACCCACACACACCCATATACACACACACACACACACACACACACACACACTCCCACATATACACACACACACTCCCACATATACACACACACACTCCCACATATACACACACACACTCCCACATATACACACACACACTCCCACATATACACACACACACTCCCACATATACACACACACACTCCCACATATACACACACACACACTCCCACATATACACACACACACACTCCCACATACACACACACACACACACTCCCACATACACACACACACACACTCCCACATACACACACACACACACTCCCACATATACACACACACACTCCCACATATACACACACACACACCCACATATACACACACACACACACTCCCACATATACACACACACACTCCCACATATACACACACACACTCCCACATATACACACACTCCCACATATACACACACACTCCCACATATATACACACACTCCCACATATATACACACACTCCCACATATATACACACACTCCCACATATATATATACACCCACCCACACACATATATACACACACCCACACACACATATACACCCCCCCACCCATACACAGACACACACACACACACACACACACACACACACACACATATATACACACCTATATATACACACACACACACACACTCTCCCATATACACACACACATTCTCCCATGCACACACACACTCACTCTCTCTCTACACACCTTTTGGAAAGGCCGCGACCAGCACCACCATGCTCCCCCACCCGCCCATCTCCTGCTACGCAGGGACATGAGGGGGCATCCCTGCTCCCATCACCCGGCGCGCTCCCTGATGTGGGACCGGGAGGAAGCGGGGGAAGCAGGGACATGAGGGGGCATCCCCGCTCCCGTCACCCGGCGCGCTCTCTGACACGGGACCGGGGGGTAGCGGGGGGGGAAGCGGGGACATGAGGGGGCATCCCCCGCTCCCATAACCCGGCGTGCTCTCTGGCGCGGGACTGGGGGAAGCGGGTGGGTGGGAAGCGGGGACATGAGGGTGCATCCCCGCTACCATCACCCGGCGCGCTCTCTGACGCGGGACCGGGGGGAAGCAGGGGGGGGGAAGCGGGGCCATGAGGGGGCATCCCCGCTCCCATCACCATAACTGTGGGCAGCAGGAGCGCCGGGGAGGGGAGGGAGGTGGGGGAAGGCACAGATAATACTTACTGTGTCCTCCATCCTCCATGGGAAAAGAATGGCTGCTCGTTGGGGGCTGGCTCATATAGAGCCTGGCTGCGCGCCCACAAAGCCTGGGAGCACGCGCCAATCAGCAGTCAGGTAGAGGGAGTTTTTTTTTTTTCAGCCAGCGCGACCAGGGAAATTTAAAAAAAACAAACCACGTGTTCTGCTTGGGCCAATAGTTACTCGCCCGGGGGTTAAATCCACCCACCCCGGGCGTGTAATTGTATAGGATTGGCGAACACTGTATATATGTATCTGTTTGTGAACCACTTGTCATCTAATTCCTGTGTTAAGATAGAGACACCATTGATATCTTTTAATCAGTTCTTGCTTACTTTATATGCCAAGATTGTTTTTCATAGTGCTGGTATATTCACCCATATATCTGTTTCCTCTCACCTTTTAATTAATAGATGATGGATGAGGAAACTCAGGATGATTCTAAATCACCCAGCACATTTGTTTATGACTGTGGGGATAATTCTAGAAGAAAAAAGAGGGCTTTACATATGTTTGATGAGAGAACAACAGATTTGACCAGCGAGGATCCCACAGATTTGATTGATGATTTCGTCAGATTGGAGAAACTTCTGACTCATGACATCAAAATCTGGTGGGATATCACTAGTCTAGAAACTATCTATTGATTAATCGTATTCCGAGAGGTTTAAGGCTGAAAAAAATGCCTTCTCTTGGTTTTTCTAATTCCGAGTTCGAGAACAAGTGGAAGTTGATCCTGGACGATTGTTCCAATAAGCTTATGGAACTTATTATCCAAACAAAAACAACAGAAAAAGCTGGCTTACAACCAGATATGAATTCATTGAAAGCTGAATTGTTGAAATTTGAAACCATGGATCAATTTGTCCACAATGATGAAGTTCTCTTAAAGAACATTAAAAAAATGGAGGATGCTATTATGTTTAAAATGGATACATTTGAACGTGATCGTGCCGATTACGAAAGAAATCAAGTTTATTTCTGACAAAGAACTGTAATAAGAGATTATAGACAACAGCGGACACCTCTTCGTTCGACCCCACGCAAATGGGGGAATGAGACAGGCCAACCTAATTTACAACCTAAGAAATCCATCCTTAAGACTAGATTTACTGATACGTCCAGTGTTGATACAGATTCTTCCGATACAACCGATAGACCATCTGTTTCTTTCTCCAGGAGTGATCACTATGTTAGGGATGTTCCTGATAAGGGCCATAGAGAAAAGAAACGTCCTAACACATCATGTGAGGAACAGGCTAGATCCCTTTTTGCTACACCTTCCACTACACAATCAAAAAACAGAAGAGGCCAAGACGTGGGAAAAGGAACAAGGTGGCTAAATGGGCAAGGAAAGAGGAAGAAATACTAATAATAATGTTATTAATATTTCGGATATTGTACTTACAGCTTAACAGATTTTATTATTGAACAAAGTTTTGCTCCGTATAGAAAGTTTTATCTCTTTGATACGGTCATTGACCTACAGAAATTCACCCGTAAATTGGCCCTGAAAAAATTGTATTCTAATACAGTACAAATACCGATTCTAGGATCCAGGAACCAATTGATTCGGTTTTGACCGAGACTAGGTCCTATCCTCATACATTTAGCGATTCCACATTCCTTTTGGATATGGAATCTCTATATGAAGATTGTAATATAGCCAGCCCCCTTGGTCACATTGACTCAGGTTTGAAAAAGAAGTCCTTATTCATACCCAGTCAGTCTAGGGGTCCCTTTATCTCGGCATTTGAGTCGTTGGTAGAGAGAAACCTCAAGATTTTGGCGGGTGGGTTTTCTTTTTCTTCCTCTACCTTTGACAACTTGTCTGACAATGAATGTCTCATTTTAAAATTCCTTAAAGACGATCACTCTATAGTGATCAAAAATGCTGATAAGGGGGGCACTATCGTGGCCCAATCAACATCTAATTACAGATCCGAAGCTTTGAGGCAATTACATGATCAAACTTTCTATACTAGACTTGTTAAAGATCCCACGAGTACCTTCCAGAGGGAATTGTCAAATTTACTAGAATTGGGGAGAACACTATATGTGCTTACTCCTAAAGAATTTAAATTTTTGAACTGTTTACATCCCGTCGTGCTGGTGTTCCAACATCTCCCAAAGATCCACAAGGGCCTCGACAATCCACCTGGGAGGCCCATTGTGTCTAGCATTGGATCTTTGGGAGATGGTGTTTCCCGGTACGTTGACAAATTCTTACAACCATTGGTACACACACTACCCTCTTATATTCGTGACACCACGGATCTTCTCCTGGCAATGGAGGAAATAGTCTGGAGTTCCAACTACCGTTGGGTTACCATGGACGTCACATCTCTTTATACCATTATTGCACACGATCACGGTCTTTCTGCTATTAAACATTTTCTACACTTGTCTACACTTTCTACTGCACAGAGCACTTTTATTCAAGATTGTATTCTGTTTATACTCACACACAACTATTTTTATTTGATTCACAATATTTTCTTCAGAAAAAGGGCACTGCTATGGGGACCTCTTTTGCTCCCTCATATGCAAATTTATTTATGGGACTTTGGGAACTTACTCACATTTATAGTCACACTAACCCCCACCGTCACCATATTAATTCTATATAAACGCTATATAGACGGTTTCATTTTTATTTGGGATGGTGAGTTGGACACTCTTAACACTTTTTTCAATTCACGTAATATTAATGAAATTAATTTGAAATTCACTATGGAGACTCATACTCATCACATTAATTTCCTTAATGTGACTTTCCATGTAGACCTTAACAATATTATACAGGCAAACGTTTTTAAAAAACCACAGTTCAGGAACTCTTTCCTCCACGCCTGGAGCAGTCACCCGAGATCCCTTATACGTGGGATACCGAAGGGGCAATTTCTTCGATACAAGAGGCTCTGTTCTGAAGAAACCTCATTTATTAATAACTCTCGGGATCTAAGTGAAAGATTCTAAATGAGAGGATATGATAAACGGGACATTGACGGCATTCCAACAAGCAAGAATTCAGAACAGGAGTACGTTAGTCTGCCGCAAAAAAGATAAGAAAGAGAAGACACAAGGATGTGTGAATCCCTTGTTTATAACTCATTACCTATCAGCCCTTCACCCCATCTGGTTCTTCTTTCCTGTGGGAGAGACCAGATTGTTAGACCCCTATCACAAGGGTCCTAACAGGATTAGGCAGAGGAGAGGAGACATAAGAGTCAATAGAACATCAATAGAGAAAAGATACCTTTATTAGAGGACACTCACACAGGCCCGTGTGAGTGATTGAAGTTTTTATTACAGAGTGTCAGTTTCAGCCCCAGATCACGTGTTGTCTGTGTATCATTGCTCTGATTTAATTGCCTTTCTTTCCATGAGAGGGAGATATCCACAAGGAACAGAAAGGAGTTGAATCGGAAGGATCTCCCATTTTGAAGAGAGACGTTCTCAGGGGAAGCAAGAGGAACCCCACACCTGAAAGAAGATACAGAGAAAAAGATACCCTGATGCACAAGCACTTGCACAAGGCCGTGTAAGTGACATTTACTTATTATCATCCAACACCATTACCTCCCCACCATCCTACAGATAGGGGATCCATTGGGGTGCACTGTACCCC
Organism: Ascaphus truei; assembly: GCF_040206685.1. Taxonomy (NCBI): domain Eukaryota; kingdom Metazoa; phylum Chordata; class Amphibia; order Anura; family Ascaphidae; genus Ascaphus; species Ascaphus truei. Next base: position 131,997,566 of record NC_134486.1, read on the forward strand.
ACTGGACCCATGTCAGGGGGTTGCAGCAGTTGTCATCAGCATCATATTTCCCCTCACCCTGTGCTCCTCCATTTTTTCTTTATTCCACTTTACCAAGGGTCCTGGATAGATCCTGTTGGGGTCAGAGTCACAGGAGGATACCACCAGGTTAAGGGGTATTTGAACCCCATTAAGGTAATTTATTTTCTTTTTGTCATCACTATCATATTGCACATTGGGAAAGCGCCCGGGTATTCTTTGTTCTATATAATCAGGGAATGTCTATCCTGATCAGTTAATCTTTGATAAAGCGCCCTGTGCGTGAAACATGTCAAAGTGTTATTAGGATGTCTGTCCTTATGTTTTTTTAGTCAATAAATCTTTGAAAGAACCTTTCGTGTCCTATATTACACTGGTGTGGCTGTGCTCCAGTTCCTGCTTGGACAAAGATATTGCTGATTACCCACCTGGATGCACGCCGGTCTGGAAACGCTGCCTAAAGGTTTTCTCTGCATTTTCACTGACGTCCCGTCCCAGCTGCTTTGGAGTGTGGCAACCCATCCCTTGGAGGATACCAGCGGTGCCTGAACTGAGGAGAACGCGCAAACAGACGGCGCCGATATCACGTGGGGTATTACGGAGTCGACGGGATTGCCTGACCATTACCCGGTGATCGTGTACTACAGCTGACACCGTGCTAACCTACCTCCGGGATTTCGGTAGGGGAACTGCCACTCATCGTGGAGGATCGGGGCTCCGGTTTGATTTTGCATCGCCAGTCTGCTGTGTCGTGAGTAAAGAAGCTGCAACGTGATAGTGCTGAATGTGATCAGCCAGTTGTTGATATAACTTTATACTCTCACTCTATTAGAGGCATTTGTCTATGAAATCCAACACACAAACACTCAGACTTAGACCTACAAACCATTGGACTTATACTCTTACTCTACAGCGTTTGTTCCAGCTTTACACCGCCAATATTGTTTTTCGAGCACCGGATACTTTGGTCTGTTTCACAGACCAACATTTCTTTATCTTTATCATTACACTTGCTAAAATTTCCTCATTAGTAAACTCTCTTCCCGAGTCAGATCGAGGTCATATCCCTTCACCCACTATACAAAACAAGTGTCCATCTGCTGCTTTTCCATTCTCCTGAGCAGTCACTACTTTATGAGTAGCTAATTAGACCATGTGCCTTTAAATCAGTGCACCCGCAATTGAAGGAGACAGTAGGGCCTGTAATTTGCAGCAGGCTGTTAATATGAATACTTTGATTTATATTAATATTTTTATAGGGGTCCAAATGTTTTCTACAATGTACACCATGAGTTTAGACAGAAGTGTTGAAGGGCATAAATGACAGTAGAATAGTTAATTAGTCACATGAACTCACTAACTGCATGTTCAGCAGAGCAGAATTAAAATGTTGTTTAGAGTGATAGCAGAACTACATTTAGGGAACCATGTTCATACCCTCCAAACAAGAGGTCCGTCAGTGGGCCATGGAATTCCAAGAGTCTCCCCGCCACGTGGTTGCGGTGGGGGACGTCCCGGCCGGCACACCCCCACAGCAAGTCTGCACCTCCCTAAGGCGGTTTCCTGGTTTAGCCAGAGCCAGTCCCCTAGGCCTACCTACCGTTGGAGTATAGTCATATTTGCCGCTGGCAACAAGTTATGATAGCGTATGTGAATGCAGCCTAACAGTGAGCGAGCAGAACTACCCAGTCCTTAAACTGTAATTCCTAGCGCTCAAGTGGGCTATTGTAAATAAGCTTCACAATTATCTGTACGGGGTCTCCTTTGAAGTGCGAACCGACAATAACCCTTTGACAAACCTCTTGACCTCCACCAAGTTAGATGCCACTGGCCACAGGTGGTTGGCTGCCTTGTCTAATTATCAGTTCACGCTGAAGTACAAGCCAGGGCCCTTGAACATAGGAGCCGATGCTCTGTCCAGAAAGCCTGGACTGAGTGCAAACCCAGACGATAGCCAGTGGGAAGAAAACCCTGGCCCTGGGATTCGGGCCATGTGCTCCAAAGCTGCTATCGTGGAGGACAAATAGCCTTTTCCGAACTCAGAGTAGTGGACTCATTGAGGTGTCAGTCAAAGGCACTTCCTGCAGCATACTGCTATCCAGAAGGCATGTCCATCACGCAGGATACCATAATGAGGTGGAAGGAATTAGTGATACACAACATGCAAGACCCGGTGGCCATAGCCATACGTCAAACCATCCAAGAAAACAACCCTTTCTTAGTGAAGCGTGGCGACACGGTCGCCCTCATCATGAGGAATGGGACAAGTTCTGTGTTGACCGTGACCTTCTATACTGGGTTATTCCCTATTGCAACCATCCCAATAGGAGACAACTTGTCCTGCCCAGAAGCTTGCAGTACCATGTCCTACGATTTCTGCATGATGATCACGGACATCTGGGAGTGGACAAAACATTTGGACTAGTATGTGATAGGTTCTTCTGGCCCATGATGCGGGAAACAGTGGAGCGCCTTTGCCGAAGGTGTCTGCGGAGCATACAGTGAAAAACACTGAATACACACACAGCTCCAATGGGCCATTTAAAGAGCTCTGGTCCCATGGACTTAGTCTGCATGGATTTTCTCTTGTAATGGAGTGCTCACCACAAACAAGGCGTGACCACGAGGCCGAGGTGAGGATTGACATATAACACCAACCCACAGCCGCGTGGGCGTGTCTGAATTGAAGATAGGTCGAGGTTGCCGGGTCGGGGTTGGAGAGGTATGGATGGTCAGAGATACTTGCCGAGGTCGGAGTTGGAGATGTGCGGATCGTTTAAGGTACTTAGCCGTGGTCAGGATCAGATAGTTGCGGATCGTCGTGGTACTTTGTCGAGGTAGGGTTGGAGAGGTGCGGATCGTCGTTAATAGCTGGGGTCAGGAGTTTAGAAGAGCGGAGTCCAGAAGAATAGCCGAGGTCAGAAACAGAGGAACTAGGAACCGGAAGACAAGACAAAACTGTGGAGGCAATGGTAGCAGTGAACACATCACACATAGAAAGTTTTATGCTCAGCCAATTTGCCAGTGGGCCAGCTGAGCATATATAGGACACAGGGACCAATGAGGTAACAGGCTGGAGGAGGCGCGTCAGAGAGAGTGAGTGTGAGAGGAGGATATGGTGCAGGAGACAGGTGTGGGGAAGATCCCAGAGGTGGAGAGATGATGCAGCTTATGCGCGCGCTGACCGTGCCCCGCGTGTGTGCGCTGCACACGGATGATGTTGCCACATGGGCAGAGTCTGGAGGCGGGACCGGAGACAGTAGTATTAACCTCCGCGTGGGATGTGCGCGCGCACCTAGCATGGCTGCTTGTCCCAAGAGAAGGTGAAGAGGCACCATGGATGATGGAAGGAGTGGGAGGCCCGATCACGGGTTGGGGTAAGTGACGAGTGCGCCGAGCGCATCGCGGATCACGGATCCTGACACCTCTGCATCGAGGCAGACTCAAAGGGCATCGGGAACGTCCAGGTAGTAACAGACCATTACACCCGATACGCTCAAGCGTTTCCTACCAAAGACCAAAAAGCTCTCACAGTAGCCAAAGTACTATGGGAGAAGTACTTTATCCATTACGTGTTACCTAATCGGATGCACTCCAATCAAGGGAGAGACTTCCAGAGCAAGTTAATCAAAGAACCTTTAAAACTGCTCCATATCGAGAAGTCTCGTACGACTCCCTATCAACCTGAAGGAGATGCCCTTCCGGAAACTTCAACCAAACTCTACTGGATATGTTAGGCACTCTGAAGGGCTCCGAGAATACTGGATGGAGCAAGCATGTGGAGCCGTTTATACATGCCTACAATTGCATCAGGCATGAATCCACCGGGTACACACCCTATTTTATGATGTTCGGCAGAGAGGCGCAACTACTTGTCTCCGAGTATCCACCGACGGTGTACCGAACATGACGCACTACAAATATGTGTGAAGGCTCTAGGATAACCTCCGTAGAGCATATCTGTTGGCGGAAAAAGCCACCGCCAAGCTGAACGAGAGTAACAAGCGAAGGTATGACCATAAAGTCCGCCATCGGGAACTTCGGCCCAGAGATGCTGTTCTCCTGCTCTTTCCGCGCGGATATGCATTTCTCACAGCTACTACAATATCCCCCATGGTCTGTTACGTTAGCCCAATCGGCTCGATTCCTAAATCCCGAGACGCATTAGTTGTGATTCCTTCTGATTTGCAAGCACCTTCAGTTTTCATGAAATGCACTTGGAGCATTTCTTACATTAAATCAGGAACAGTTGTAATCTGAAATTGGATAATCAAGCACAAGTGTGGAGATCCATTTGCGTCATCACAGCAAAACAATCCAATAATATGAGGCTTTTTCATATTCACACCTAGAGACCTCTAATTCACAATCAATACTAGTCACTTACAATCAAGCATATCATATTAGTGGTTTAGGTTACATAAAGTCAAGATAAGCCTGCAACACATGGCAACACAGAGAATTTTTATTCTATTAAACGACTGACTGAACAATACGTTTATTCAAACAATTTTCTGAACATGTTTTTTGAAAGAGCGCTAAATATCAAGTATACCAAATTAATTTACATTTAACTAAGCAGTCACAGGACTTACATTAAATGTATTCATAGCTATATTGAATGTCATTCCACAATCATAATTTGTCATGAATAATTTGGCATTTTTATAGTGGTGACAATTACCTTTTGTTATAAAATGTTGACATGGGTAAGCAGTTTTATAAATTATTAGAAAATGATCCCTGCCACTTTAAATGTTGTATTTAAAAAGTACAGTTAGGCAGGATGAGTAGGGAAGGGTGGGGGTAACTACAACACCTCAAGGGAGCCTGGATTGGCGGAATGCATCAGCACTTTGTCATGAGCTGATGATCTAATCTAGTTGGGTTCTCTGAGATTGATAAGTGAGCCTGGACAGAACAAGGGGAAAAATTGAGCGATTATCCCCTTTTCTATCAGAGGATGTAGCAACGCATTGCTCAGCAAAAAAGCAATTGGATCAGCCAATTAGGCTGCAAAAGGGTTATTAGTACACTTAGTTTTTAGCTTTGCAATGCGTGCCCTCCTTTGGAGTGAAGGTATGAATAGCTCAGTTTTGCAATTGGTTGCAGGTCATATATGTTTTGGTTATGCATTGCATTCCTTTTTGCTAACAAAAGAATGAACAGCTCAGTTTGTTTTTTGTAATGCGTTGCAGCCCTCTTGGCAAATAGGTTTTCGCTATGCAATTCGTTCCAGGTCTATTAGTCAGTGTAGGGATTAATAGCTCACTGGCTGGTAGTTTTGCTTTGCAATGTGCTGCAGACCCATGAGGCTACTAGGGGATAATAACTCTGTTCCAGCTATAGCAGCAAAGTGGTCGGCGTGTCATAAAACAAATAGTGGTGCTGTGTGACACCCAAACATAAATAGAAAAAGGGGCTAGAATACACTAGCCTTAAATGTAAACTCTTTTATATATATAAACACATATATACAAAGCTAATTTGTGAATTAACCCCTGCAGTGCTCGATGGTCTTGCCACCTCCGTGACCGCGGACCTTCCGGCACTGACGGATCACATGATCCCTTTGTGATCAAACAGCCCCTAGGATAATGAGCAAATGGTCATAACGTACAACATACTGTATATCTTAAGACCCTCTGGAGTGGCACTTTTCATGACATATGCTGTCCGTCATTAGGGCACTGAAGTGGTTAATATAAAAATTTGACTACTTTTGATCAATTAATATGATATAAAAATGCCCAACATTTTCACATGAAGTCCAAAGAGTGTCCACAGGTGCTGCTTCATCCCATAAAGGCCCAGTTGTACCTCAATATTAAAGAAACATCTAAAGGGAATAAAAAGGGGGAGAAATTACAACCTCTCTATGGTCCTGTCTTTTAGAAAAAAAAGATACACATGTAAGAGCTTGAACTCACAAACAACATAAAAATATTGGCTTATCTACTGTCAGGTTGTGCTCACCACAAACGAGGCGGGACCACGGTGCTGAGGTGGGAAAGGATATAACGCCACCCACAGCCGCGAGGGCACGTCTTGAGAGTAGAATGGTCTGGATGTCCGGGCCGGGGCAGGAGAGGTACGGATAGTAGTGGGTACTGTTAGCCAAGTCCGGGGTTAGAGAGAGAGACGTCGTCGTATTACCGTAAGCCAAGATCGGGAGTGGAGAGAGCGGAGTAGTCGTATTGCCGTATGCCAAGGTCGGGATGCAAGAGGTGCGGAGAGGTCGATTGCCGTATGCCAAGGTCGGGATGCCAGAGGTGCGTAGAGGTCAAAGAGGAAGCCGGTTCGGTATACAAGGAAGACTGCAAGACAAGACAGGATTAGGGAGGCAGAGAGTGATGAGAACAACTGGTTCTATGCTCAGCCGACGAGTCAGTGAAACCGCAGGGCATATATAGGTGAGAGAACCAATGGCAGGGTAGCAATGTGGGGGAGTGTGGATGGGACAGGCAGCGGCAGGAATAGGTCCAGAAGGGCTCCCAGGGGAGGAGCTATAGAGCCCAGTAGTAAGCCTGCATTTGATTGCAGCATTAGGTTGGTGTAGTGTGCCTTTAAGAGGCTGGGGTGCCTCCGTGTGGCCGCGCCTCCGTGTCGCCGCACCTGTGAGCACGTGACCGGGTGCGCGCCCAGAGCTGGCACTACAAGGGGCACGCCGGCGTGCGCGCCTAGGTGTAGCGGCGATCGGCGTCCTGGAGGGAGGCTGGTTGCGCGGGACGGGAGGACTCGGCGGAGTAGCAGGTGAGTGGGGAGCGCGCAGAGGGCGGCGTGACTCCCCGGTTGTTACATCTACAACACAGTGAGTCTCCCCATACAGGTGAACCTTCTCTCCTCACAGCGCTACGTGGCAACGTTACGTTTCAGAGTATTGCAATCCATTAGCTCTGAGTTGTGAAATGGGGACGAGTCCCCCCGGGGTGCTACTAAACTCCTCTGGATCAGGTGATCTAAATTACCATGTAACAGTTAGAAGGTAAATAGGACAGATCGTATAATATTCCTGTGAGTAGCTGTAGTTGTATTTTCCTGGAACCAGGGTCACGAATGATGTATGAATGATTCCAGTAAGCTCAACTCATGTCCTCCCTCTTCCAAACCATGACAAGTCCTTAATGTCTTTCTTAATTTTATTGCTGGATTAGAAAACACAGGAACTTGTAGGTGTAGTGTAGGCAGAGAGTGCTTCTCTATGTGGGATGCTTCTATGGGGTTAGACTATGGTAAGAGAGAAAGGCCTTACCAGGGGTGGATGCAGACAGGTCTGTACTCACTGTAATCTAGGATGGAAAAGGAAGTGAGGGGCAGGGGTCACACTAAAGGTTGAGTGGGACTGCACTAACTGTCAGCAAAAGACAGAGGAGAACATGGGAAAGTCCATTAACTGGGAGGACTGGAGAAGCTGCAGTAGCAGTTCACTGATTACGTGCTCAGAGGCAAGAAATGCAACATTGTTGCATGTTACACAGGCACAGTGTGTGTATGTGGAACCAATGCCTGCAGCTGAACTTAAGGAGCTGACAAGCAGAAGGGGGGTCGGGCAGGAATGTGATTCTTGTTCCATGACATGTATCGTGGCACTATATAATGTGGTAAATCCAAACAGGTAAGGCAGAATCTTGAGGGGGAACAGGGGAATGGAATAAGTGCCTCACACAGTACACCTCTATCACGCAAAGCAATCCCTTACCCTCCTCCTATGTAATCCTCCTATTGATGAAGTGTTGCACAAAGTCCTGTACACACTGGCCACTGCAAACAGCATACAGATATGAGAGATGAGTGGTATACTCACTACTTGCAGATCGGTCCGTCCCTTGAAGCGTGCATCGCTCCCAAGACAAGTGAACAAAGTTGAAAAAACTGGAAGAAGCACTGCAAAAATCCGGGCTGGAGACGGGTTAAAAATAAGGCAAATTAATTCAGGCATAATGACTCAAGATACAAACAAACAGGCTCCTCTGAAGCGTTTCCTGCCGACAGGCACGGCATGGCAGGAAACGCGTCAGAGGTGCCTGTTTGTTTGTATCTTGAGGCATTATGCCTGAATAAATTTGCCTTATTTTCAACGCGCCTCCAGCCCGGACTTTTGCAGTGCTTGTTCCAGTTTTTTCAACTTTGTCCATTACAGTAGCTCTTAGAACCACCATCCTTGATGTTGCTTGCCTGCACTCGGCTCAATAGAAAGATAGTCAGTCTCCAAAAGGCACACCCCTACGCATTTCATAATGTAGGCCACTTCATAACTGGGCATTGCTGTTTTTGACCCACCATAAGTTATATAATGTGTGGCTGAAACCTATCCCAGCTTTAGATTGCCAAGCCAGTATAACCCTCCTTACACTGATGAAACCCAAAAGGTCGAAACAGCTGTCTGTTTGTACTCCATTCTTCTACTCACTTTTAAAGCTTTACACTCTTCTGCCCCTCCTTACATCTCAGCCCTAATTTCTCATTATGCACCATCCAGACTCTTGCGTTCTTCTCAAGGAAGTCTTCTTTCTACCCCCTTTGTATCTAAAGCCCTCTCCCGCCTTAAACCTCTTTCACTGACTGCCCCACACCTCTGGAATGCCCTTCCCCTCAGTACCCGACTAGCACCCTCTCTATCCACCTTTAAGACCCACCTTAAGACACACTTGCTTAAAGAAGCATATGAATAGCACTGTGGATATTCTGAACACGATACATAAAGCTTGGCCCCCTGCAGACGCATTTACCAGAACTCCCTCCTACTGTCTCTGTACGTTCTCCCTACCTAACAATTAGACTGTAAGCTCCTTGGGGAGGGACTCTTCTTCCTTAATGTTACTTTTATGTCTGAAGCACTTATTCCCATGACCTGTTATTTATATTATCTGTTAATTATTTGATTACCACATGTATTACTACTGTGAAGCGCTATGTACATTAATGGCGCTATATAAATAAAGACATACAATACAATACAATACAGCTGTGACCGCCTTTATCCTAAGGCGGCCGTAGCTGCGCCGCTCTGATATCCGCGGCCAGACGCGGTCTGTTTTCTTTTTTTCCGGAGCTGTTTGCGATATGTTAGTGCTCTGATTTTTAGCGCTGTCTGCAATACTGCAATACCATCTAAAAACTCAGGTAGCGATCGCGAGCTGTTGTCTTAAAAGTCTAATAGCAATTCAACCTACAGTACAGCCATATATTTTTTGCAAGTCTGTGTGTGTGCGCGCAGTAATTGTAAATTTGAAGATTTATACAGTATTACAAAAATATAACGGCGCATCTTCTTTGAATATAAAATTATCACATTTCTACAGTATATGTATTATTTAGTAATCAATACTTTTACTTCTTTTCATACTGTTTATTTTATGCGCATGCGTGTACTGTACAGTATGTCTCATTTGAACATTGTTGAAACGCATAGGCGTGTTACAGTATCACATTTCGGCGCATTAAACATTATGATGACATTTTGAAAATATTTATTTGAACTGATAATCCATCATACAGCGCTCTCCCCCACGCCCCCGCACACACAAGGCTCAAGGATTTCAACTTCTTATCTACACCTCTCCCACACCATTCATTTGTAATGGATGGCTTTCTGGCTTGACTCTTCCCGAGCGTCGCATTACATTCCTGCGCATGCGTGTATGACTTCCCATTCATTTAGAAGTTCAAGGCTGAAAAAAAAGGGGTTTTTTTTGTTATTTATTTTTCGTTTCTCGACATATGCCTGCATAAAAATTCTTGATATTCTGAGAATCAGTACTGTTGCTTTTTAATTCTACACTAGTCACGCACGTTCTTTATGAGGTGGGTGACCTGCGTGTATAACTTCTCTTTCATTTAGAAGTTAGTTCAAGTTTTAAAAATATATATATATTTTTTTTGGTTATCGACATGGGCTTGCATAACAATTCTGGATATTATGAGAATCAAGTTTTAAAAATATATATTTTTTCGGTTATTGACATGGACTTGCATAACAAGTCTGGATATTATGATAATCAAGTTTTAAAAATATCTATTTATTTCGGTTATAGACATGTGCCTGCATAACAATTCTTGATATTCTGAGAATCAATTAGTTCTGTTGCTTTTTAATTCTACACTACTCATGTACGTTCTTTATGAGGTGGGTGGCATAGTACTGTGATTTTTATTTGGGGGTGTGGGGATCAAAACATTATTATGACCTGTAGAAAATATTTATTTGAACTACAGGTAATCCATCATACAGCTTTACCCCCTCCCCCCCCGCACACACACAAGGCTCAAGGATTTCAACTTCACCTCTCACAAATGTGATAATCCCTTCCCGAATGTAATATATTAATCTGATTAGCCCTTCTTAGCCCTTCAACCACTCCCCCCCACCACCACTTCACACACAAGCCTTACAACGTGAGGGGTGGGGTGGGGTGGGGTGTTTCAATGATTATGATTATCGTGAATGTAAAGAAATATTTATTTTATTTAATCAGGAATAAAAAATAAAAATAATCATGAATAATACAAATGTCAGTCTTTATCTTCTTTGTACACATACTGTAGTTCTTCTGTCAGTTGAAAATGAAGGGCAGGTGGATAATCATGGAAGAATGAAAAATACAAATAATCATGAATAATGCAAATTTATAATAATAAAAACAGTAATACAAATGTTCAGTCTTTCTCTTCTTCGTCATGGCCACATTGCATTCTATAGTTCATTGAGAGAGGGGGGGGGGGTTGTGTAAATCATGACTGTAGATACACTACAGTATACACACAGTTCACACAATTTACACATTATACCCCCCCCTCACCCCGCCCGTCCTTTTTAGTGCAGATCTCTCTGAAAAGGAAAGAAAAAATTAGTGCAGTTAAGTGCATATACTGTAATGGCATTGTGTACAGTATAACTACTCCATATTGGACAATGCAGTTACTACTGTCAAACTACTGTATACTGGAACTCATTATACATTATAACTACTGTATAACTACTGTAAAATACTTTGTAACAGGAACAGGTTAAGTGCATACTGTATACTGTAAAACAATCTGTGCCATACTTACCTGTATCATACTGTATTTGGTGTGCCTGTACTTACCATACTACAGTACAGTTCTGTACCATACTACCTTCCTGATGCATGCCGATTACACTCTATCACAATGGGCAACACAGTCGCAATATGGTCGATATATTTATTACATCGTTCGACGGTGAGTACATTGTTCCAAAAACGGAGTATGCCTTTCGCCAACTCATCCTTTTTTGAGGGTTTCACCACTTTTCGGATATGATCCTTCAGCTGATGCCAGACCATTTCGATAGGATTGAAGTCTGGCGATGTGTCATAGGAGGGGGGAAAAAAGAAGAATTAGTTAAAGAGATACACAGTAAACAGTGGGAAAAAATGAGACACGGTTACCGTACTTACTCCGCTGGCGTCTTCACCAAGTTGATACCACAGGCAAGAATATGCGCAGTAGACGTGGTGTGTTTGGGATCGTTGTCCTGGTAGAAACGGTGACCATCTGGGAATTCACTTGTGATGTATTCCACAATCTCAGGTACTATTTGCTTTTGAAAAAAAACTTTATTCGTGATTCCTATAACAAGAAAAGAAAAGTGCTCAAAATAATGCACACTACAGTTGTACAGTACAGTGCAAAAGGCTACAGCATGTGACTTTGTGCATTATTTTACTATCAAAGATGACGATGCATCCTGGTCCACGCCTAGAGATGGCACCCCACACATGCATCTTCACTGGGTGTTTTGGACGCGGCTTCATAGATATGCGTCCTTTTTTGTGGAATGGCAAATCTCTCCAGCGATACAGTAGACTCGTCAGTAAAGATGCAATCCTGAAAAGTTTTGCCACTGTCGATCCATGCCTGTGCCTGGACCACTCTCTTTATCTTGTTGACGTCCCTTATCATAGGGTACGCTCTGTAATGACAAGGAATAATTTTATACGTTCAGTACAGTTTCTTAAACCACACTTTTACCTCCTGTACTGTCCAGTACTAACCTCACACGTCCATATTTCCATCCAATTCTGCGTCTCATCTTCTTGATGCTGGTCTCAGATGCGGCTATATTGTGAGTTTTCTGCAGAGTGTCTTTGACCCTTGTGCCACTCTTCTCATCATTCTCTTCACTTACTTGGTCAACCAGAAGAATTGTCTCCCTATAGTGTAAAGGAAAAACAACAATACGTTACAGTAGGCCACAAGTACAGTACATCATTTATCCTCAATCCTACAGTATGGCTAAATATATATAATACTAGCTGATATACCCGGCGTTGCCCGGGCGTGGAAGGGCAGGGGGCATGGAGTGGAAGGGTGGGGGGGGGAAGGGGCGTGGAAGAGCAGGGGGTGGGGGGAAGGGGTGTGGAAGGGCGGGGGAGCCAAGGGGTGTGGAAGGGCGGGGGGGGCAAGGGGCGTAGAATGGCAGGGGGGGCAAAGGGCAGGGAGGGCAAAGAGCAGGGAGGGCAAAGGACAGGGAAGGCAAAGGGCAGGGAAGAGGGGGGCAAAGGGCAGGGGGGGCAAAGGGCAGGGGGGGCAAAGGGAAGGGCAGGGGGGCAAAGGGAAGGGCAGGGGGGGCAAAGGGAAGGGCAGGGGGGGCAAAGGGGGGGCAAAGGGAAGGGGGTGCAAAGGGAAGGGAAGGCGAAGGGAAGGCAAAAGAAGGGCAGGGGGGGCAAAGGGCAGGGAGGGGTGGGGCAAAGGGCAGGGAGGGGTGGGGGGGGCAAAGGGCAGGGAGGGGTGGGGGGGGCAAAGGGCAGGGAGGGGTGGGGGGGCAAAGGGCAGGGAGGGGTGGGGGGGCAAAGGGCAGGGAGGGGCAGGGGGGGCAAAGGGCAGGGAGGGGCAGGGGGAAATGGGCAGGGGGGCAGGGGGGGCAATGGGCAGGGAGGGGCGGGGGGCAAAGGGTAGGGGGGGCAGGGGGGCAAAGGGCAGGGGTGGGAGGAGGGCAAAGGGCAAGGGGGGTGGGGGGGGCAAAGGGCAGGGGGGGTGGGGGGGGGCAAAGGGCAGGGGGGGTGGGGGGGGGTAAAGGGCAGAAGGGTTTGGGGGGGACAAAGGACAGGGGGGAGGGGGGGCAAAGGACGGGGGGGCGGGGGGCAAAGGGCAGGGCAAAGGGCAGGGAGGGGCAGGGGGGCAAAGGGCAGGGAGGGGCAGGGGGGCAAAGGGCAGGGAGGGGCAGGGCAAACGGCAGGGAAGGGTGGGGGGCAAAGGGCAGGGAAGGGTGGGGGGGCAAAGGGCAGGGAGGGGCAGGGGGGCAAAGGGCAGGGAGGGGTGGGGGGGCAAAGGGCAGGGCAGGGGGGCAAGAGGGCAGGGGGGGCAAGAGGGCAGGGGGGGCAAGAGGGCAGGGAGGGGCAGGAGGGCAAAGAGCAGGGAGGGGCGGGAGGGCAGGGGGGGCAAGAGGTCAGGGGGGACAAGAGGGCAGGGGGGGCAAGAGGGCAGGGGGGGCAAGAGGGTAGGGAGGGCAAGAGGGCAGGGAGGGGGGGCAAAGGGCAGGGAGGGGGGCAAAGGGCAGGGAGAGCAAAGGGCAGGGGGGCAAAGGGCAGGGAGTGCGGGGGGGCAAAGGGCAGGGAGGGCAGGGGGGCAAAGGGCAGGGAGGGCAGGGGGCAAAGGGCAGGGGGTTGGAGGGCAGGGGACAAAGGGCAGGGGGAGGGAGGGCAGGGGGCAAAGGGCAGGGGGAGGGCAGGGAGCAAAGGGCAGGGAGAGGGAGGGCAGGGGGAGGGCAGGGGCCAAAGGGAAGGGGGCAAAGGACAGGGGGCAAAGGGCAGGGGGGGAGTCAGGGACGCGTTAAATAACCCATTCCCCTGCGTTTACTCACCTTGCGCCCGGCCGCGCTCCTCTTCTTCCGGGTACCTTCCGCCCTCCTCCTCCACCTCGGGCTCCTCAGCGGCGAGGCTGAGACGCTGTGAGGAGGTGCTGTGCTTTTCATGGGAGAGGCGGAGAGAGCCAGAGGAGCGCTCTCTGGGATGGGGAGCTGGGGGAGCGGCCTATGTGAGGGGAGAGCCACAGTGAGCGTGCTCTGTGGGGGGGGGGGTTGGAGCATCGGGGAAGGGTGAGAGCGCCGGTTGAGGGAGAGCGCCGTGGAAGGGTGAGAGCGCCGGGTGAGGGAGAGTGCAGGGGAAGGGTGAGAGCGCCGGGGAAGGGAGAGCGCCAGGTGAGGGAGAGCACCAGGTGAGGGTGCGGTGTGTGTGAGGGAGAGCGCCGGGTGAGGGAGAGCGGTGTGTGTGAGGGAGAGCACCGGGTGAGGGAGAGCACTGGGTGAGGGAGAGCACCGGTGAGGGTGAGGGAGAGCGCCGGGTGAGGGAGAGCGCCAGGTGAGGGAGAGCACCGGTGAGGGTGAGGGAGAGCGCCGGAGAAGGTTGAGAGCCGGGGGGAGGGAGTGGCCTATGGGAGGTGAGAGCTGTGGGGAGGGCGAGAGCCGTGGGGAGGTGAGAGTGCCAGGGAAGGGAGCGGCCTGTGGGAGGTGAGAGGTGTGGGGAGGGTGAGAGCCGTGGGGAGGTGAGAGCCGGGTGGAGGGACTGGCCTATGGGAGGTGAGAGGCGTGGGGAGGGTGAGAGCCATGGGGAGGTGAGAGTGCCGGGGAAGGGAGCGGCCTGTGGGAGGTGAGAGGCGTGGGGAGGGTGAGAGCCGTGGGGAGATGAGAGTGTCGGGGAAGGGAGCGGCCTGTGGGAGGTGAGAGCTGGGGATGGGAGCGGCCTGGGGGAGGTGAGAGCCATGGAAGGGAGTGGCCTGTGGGAGGTGAGAGCAGGAGAGAGCGTGTTCTGGGGGGCCAATGAGAGCCGCGGGGGGTGGGGCACAGGGGGGGGGGGCAGACACACCGGCCAATGAGAGCCGTGGGGGGGCGGGGGGGCGGACCGACGGACCAAGCAAATGGTCTCCAGACACTCACAAATAAGATTTTCGATTATATAGATATAGACTGTATACTGTAGTTATATAAATATACAATGATATAAATAATAATAGATATATACAGTATTATTGTTATATAAATATACATCGATACAAATAATAATATATATATATATATATAGTAATATTGTTATATAAATATACAGTACAGCGATAACAATAATAATAGATAGATATATAATATAGTTATATAAATATACAGCGATAACAATAATAATAGATATATAATATAGTTATATAAATATACAGCAATAACAATTATAATATAATATTACTGGTACTTTATGTGTGTGTGGGTCATGCTGTTTACAGTAAACAGTAAATTGTGCACTGAAATGGGGGGTTGTGAGTGCGTGAGTCATAATGAGTAATAATGAAGTGAGTGATAATTAAGGAAAGAGGTGCAACTCACTTTGAAATACTGTAGAAATAGAATTGATTATAAGAATGTAAGAATGTAATTATGATAATTGAGGAAGGAGGTGCAACACAAAAACAAATTGTATAGTACAGTATATCTAATAATTGCTAGGAAAATGGTTCTGTTAAAAACAATAAACCATCTAACCAAGAAAAGTGCTATTGCAG
This sequence comes from Ascaphus truei, assembly GCF_040206685.1. Classification (NCBI taxonomy): domain Eukaryota; kingdom Metazoa; phylum Chordata; class Amphibia; order Anura; family Ascaphidae; genus Ascaphus; species Ascaphus truei. Next base: position 132,013,091 of record NC_134486.1, read on the forward strand.
TACTGCACGGTAAAGAAAACATATTCAAAATACTTTACTTATGCGGTTGTTACCGTTAGTGTCTTCATGGATTTTTTGGTCTTACCGTGGGCATGATAGCTCACGGTGGCTGCCGGTACAACGAGGCCAGAAGTACTTAACCAGCGTTGAATATCTGCAATTCGATGTCCTCTCGTGTACATCTCCTTTATTGTCATGCTGAGAGCCTTAGAAATCTTTTTAACAGGCATCGCTGCGTGTAAAAAGAAATACAAGCACAAGAATGTATATTCGATGTTGAGTCGATGTGTATTCAATGTGCAGTGAATCAACAAAATAGATGGTGTATTTATACTTTAATGGGTCTCATTACAGTTCGCCCACTTTTAACACCTGCACCTCAATCACTATAGGGACACAGTGTATAAAAGGTGACTCAAATTGCATAGCCCACCACTCTCTGATCTGTATCTGAACTTGCTCTTGTCCAGTTACTGCATTGTGCTTTATTCCATCTGCATCCATGGATGAACCCCGATTCTACGGACGCAGGAACCCACACTCTTCTGCCGTGCCGAAAAAGCGAAAGGCGGGAGCCTTTTCCAAGCCAAAGGCCAAGGCTAATAAAGAAAATCTTCTGACGACTCCAAAGGCTAAGGCTTTTAAGAAGCCTTATTATGTCAAGAAGAAATTTGCTGATATATCATTAAAGCAAAACAAATGGAAGCCACCCCATTGAACCCACATTTCACCTTCTCCTGCACTCGTCGACTGTTACGATTGTGCTCGCCACAAACCGGGACCGGACAGCGGGGCTGAGGTGGGGTTATATAATCACCGACCTTAGTCCGTGCAGACTGATCCGGAGTGCGCAGTTCATAGTTGTACATAGCAGGGTCAGGATTGGAGAAGGCAGCATCGTCGTTATTCAAGCAGGAGTTCGGCAACAGGTAGTCAGAAGTTTCCTGCTTCAGCTTAGGAGCGCGAGCGGCCTCTGCGCGAGGAGCGGGCTTGGCCCATGACGCCGGTCTCAGCAGAGGGAGACAGCAGGCTGGCAGAAGTACACCGCGGGACAGCGTCGGGGAAAACCAACGCTTCAGCACAGAAGTCCAAAGCATGTTGAATGGGTTAAGTGTCAACATCCCTGAGAACTCTGGTATGCTGGTAAAGATAGATCTTCTTTTAGAGACCATGCTAAATATGGATCAACGGATGGAGAAGATGGAGAAGCAGATGGAGAAGATGGATAAGCGCATGGAGAAGATAGAGACTGACATAGCGAGGATACATAATTTGCTTGTAGTTCCTGCCCCTGTATGTCGGCCGCAGGAGCAGGAGGGTGGCATGGATGGGATGGATGGGACCTTCAATCTTCCATTACCAAGTGCACCCCCTCCATCAGAAGAATATGTGGTCATGTATGCCGTTTTCGAGGATGACATGACAACACCATCAAGACCACGCCAGGAGACAACACAGACAAGGCGACTAAGACAGGAGGAAAGCATCCTCCCAGACCACCTACCCTCGCCCGCTGTCACAAGCACACCCGCTCCCAGAAGCACACCCGCTCCCAAAATCCCACCCACACATGCTTGCATTGAGACGGTGCCCAACGTCATCTTGCGCGACCTGTCCCAGCCACTCAGGGAGAAGTATAGGTTTGCAAGTGGTGGTGGAATTGCGCCGCTATCATTCCATTACAGATCATTTAATGAAAATCGTGAGAGACTCCATAAATGGAATTTTGCGTCATACAAGGCATCGTCCCTGGAAGGACAGACTGGTGGGGATCGAATTCGATGCGTGATTGGTCGTCTGTTCAAATGTTGATTCATTTTTTACTTACTGTTCTGTACTCCAATAAAAATAATGTAGATTGTTTTAAATTGTATTAATAAATGAATGTCTTTACTTACAGCACACCATACACCTGTGAATGTTTTGACAAATAATGTAGATTGTTTTAAATTGTATTAATAAATAAATGTTTTTATTTACAGCACACCATACACCTGTGAATGTTTTGACAAATAATGCAGATTGTTTTAAATTGTATTAATAAATAAATGTTTTTACTTACAGTACACCATACACCTGTGAATGTTTTGACAAATAATGTAGATTGTTTTAAATTGTATTAATAAATAAATGTTTTTACTTACACCATACACCTGTGAATGTTTTGACTTACTGTACTCCAATAAAAAATAATGTAGATTGTTTTAAATTGTATTAATAAATAAATGTTTTTACTTACACCATACACCTGTGAATGTTTTGACTTACTGTACTCCAATAAAAATAATGTAGATTGTTTTAAATTGTTTCATTGTGTCTCCTTTTATAACAAAATACAGTGTTTCTGTACAGTAAGTAATGGTTGGTTAATTAATGTACAGTAGTAAACACAAGAATTTTGCATTTAACAAGGTTCCATGAGGCATACTGTACAGTACTGTACTGTATACTGTAGGCATGCGCATCACATCAAAACAGTATTAAAACAATAGATACTGTACGGGTTTATAATACACATACTGTAATTCATGTAGAATAAATGCATACTTTTTATTTTTGGGGTTTAATATACAGTACTGTATGTAAAAAAGTATTGTATACTGTATGAAAAAAACAGCATACTGAACTGTTTCAGGTTTTCTATAAAGCTCACAGTTATTCTATCCTAATCCATAAAAATGGCACTGCCACTACTTGGGTAGATTGTTGCCTCCGGTACGTGGATTTTTAAATCAGATTCAGCAATGTGCAAACATTGTTACAAAAAGCGACATAATTAATCGAAATCCCTCCATTTGCCATTCTCCGCCTGATGGCAAAGTTTATTTTCTGAGGAAAAATAAAAGTATTACTGTAATGGTTGATTCAAATTAGTCAGTCCCCTAAAGAGGTTCCCACAGTCAGTCCCCACAGTCCCCTCGGTCAGTCCCAACAATAATTTTCTTGGGGGGCGTCTCTTGTTCACATACACGCATGCGCCTAGATGTGATGACACACATATGCGTTTCAACAAGCTCCCAATGAGACATTCAGTAGGCACATGCGCCTAGCTGTCCACCAATTGTTCAGTATCTACTGTAGAAGCTGCTGAGCCAATGATATTGCTGGACTACATTTTCGCGAATTGTGACTAAAATAATAGAACTACATAACCATAAGCAAAGCGATTGATTACAAGAGAATCGCTTGACTGTGATTGATATTGATATTTTAAAAAAAGAATAAAATACGGCAACCGTACTCACCATAGACTTTGCCAATCGGTTGGCGCCGAGCCAATGCCACCAGTCCCGTATTCTTGATTATCCATGTAGTTGAAAGGTGACAGCGGGCCTGCTACACCTGTAGTTGACAGCTGATGAAGCTGGAAATCTTTTTGGTACATGCAAGCTTGCTGGTATCTGTATGTGAAATCCTTCTCAGATTGCAGGTATCCAGGCGGGGACAGATAGCAAGGGTTGCCGGTCAGCAGGTTTTCACTGGCGGTCGGACCGTTATTGGAAGCCGGTGCTGGCGCATTGCTTGCCTGGGACTGACGATTCTTAGTTGGTTTTACCATGACCTTTCGCCTTTTGAAGTCTCCATGATCAAAGACACTGGAAAAATCTGGCGCACACCCTCCTCTAACTCCGGGTGCAGGATCAATTCGAAAAAAACACGGATCGATACATAACTTTTACCTTATTGCATGCTTCCACACACGAGCATCTGGTGAAAAATTGTAAAAGTCATGATTTTCGATAAAATATTGATAAATTTGACCAACCTAGGCCACCTTATCATCTGCTGCATTAATTGTGGACCATATTAAATAAGCGTATGTTAAGTCGGGCTTTTTTAACACGTACTGCGGCGGTGTACTCATCTCAGAACTCTGAACAATACTGTAGAACACCAGACACTGCGCATTTAGCTTTTAATATGAAATGCCTAAATTGATACAGTATTGTAACTTTTTTAGTACCAAGGTCAATTCACAATGGACCACTATGGTATTTTTTAAACACCTGCAAGTTGACACATTACTGAAGAACATGTACAGTACTGTAGTGTACACATTAGAATTCATTACAATTCATGAATATCTGCCCCCTGGCGGATATGCGAAGAATTGCACCTAATTAAATCCGAACCATTATCATTAAACAGATCAAACGCAGGTGACGGCCGGCATGAATACGGCATGAATGTGGCATGAACGCGGTCAAGCGCATGGCATTCTGAAAAAGTCACCGGAAAATAACCGAGAAGTGTTCAAATAAAAGCGACTGCGGCTGTCGGTTTACTGGCTATGCACTTCTTTAACATAGGCTGTGCTAATAAGTTGTGTTATAAAGCAGGCATAAGCTTATAAGGGTCCATGTTATAATGGACATGAAGCAAAAGGTGACACTGTACTCATTTGCATGTCATTTCCCAGAATCCCTTGCTGCAGTGGAAGTATTGCTTGCTAGGAGATAATGGTGAAAAGCATAGTTGCAGACCTGTTTGAGACATGTGAATGTGTTCACAAGTGGTATTTTTATTTACTTGTGCAATCTCTTATATCTGTATTTTTTTCTCTATTTTTATAAAAGTTGAAACCATGGAGGTTGCACTTTCTTTTCTTTTTTCTTTTAGAAGTTGTGATGTGGTACTGAGCCTGATTTTCAGAAATTCTGGCCCTGTCAAGTAATGGTGTACGACTATTTGATCCTCACTTTACAAGTGTTACAAAGGGTTACATTCTTGAAGAAGAGAAAGACCTTTGCCAAATAAAGATCTTCATCTTGAAAAAAAACTATGTACTTCAGGTCTGAAAATGAAAAGTAGTCGTACTGCTGCGACACACTTTATTCGAGCAAATACCCAGTATGTACCTGGCAGATACCTGGAATGCGCCGCTCCTCACCTCTGACAAGCCCCGTTGTGTTTGCCTTCCCAGCCATGGTTCATGCCTGGCTGACGGGCGGCTGATCTGTTAAATGATAATGATTAGGATTTAATAGGCTGCAATGCTTCGCGTGTCTACCAGATGGCATAAATTCATGAATTGTAATGCAGTATATATATACTGTGCAGTATTGCAGCCAGCGGGAATAAAATGCTTCAATCCCTGCCTGGAAAATAACGCAATGCACTCGGGCAGAAAACAGTCACAAACCTCAATACACTCGAGTATACCCGAATTCGTGGGACTAGCCGAGCTCGAATAAAGTGTGTCGCCAGTGTAGTCTGTTCCTCATAGTACCATCAAACTTTGAATATTGAATAGCTCACTTTTGTACTTTGTAGTGTGTTGCAAACCTCACTGGCAGTAAATTGGTTAATAGCTTAGTTTTGTAGCTGTGCACTGTACACTTCTCCAGCTGCACACGTGCTAAACCTTTAATGCATATCATTGGCAGCCTGACACTCTACTGCAGTGGTTTCCAACTTTGTGGGGTTAAGGAACCCTAAGTGAAATTCTGAGGAACCCCCAACCATGTCTGATAGCAACTCTGTTTATCAGATGCATTGTAAATTCTTCTGTATTTGATACAATTTTCAAATGGCCAGAAAATGCAGGGAACCCAATAGGAATGCCCAGGGAACCCAATGGTTGAAAAACACTGTTCCACGGTATCGATCACATGACTCTTACCTGACTCCTACCATTAGAAATGTACATGGAGGTTTTCCTCTTCCATTCTGATTGTAGCTTGTAGAGCATAAAGGGTATATGACATTCAGTGACTGTGATAATGGCCATCAGTGTTCCAACCTTTGTGACAGTGATGAAAATGCTACATAGTGTTTAGTCTTGAGTAACATTTATTTTTAATTGACAACCTAAAACTCGCATCTCAGAGAAAAGGGATCTATATTTTTTTAGCCATAGAATATATTTCCGGTGGTCCATCAATCCTTCCCATTTCACTTGCAACTTCCTGTTATACTTTCTTCAGCAGTGCGAACCTAAGCTAGCCCAGAATGTATTGCCAGCCCAACTTCATGTCAGTGTGCAATTCTGATCCAGATTGTGTTTTCAACCTCTTACCCTAGTGTATGCTGGGACACCGACTTCTCTCTGACAAACCCTTAAGATTAGTCTCATGTACAGATGTAACATCTTCTATCCAACAGCAGCATCAGGACCAAGAATCGAGCTTTCACAGCACAGTGCATGGCAGGGGTTAATGGCCCATCAGGATTAACACAGCGGGCGTCCCTGCTTATGAATGGGACTCCCGCTGTGTGAATCCTGCCGGCTGCATCAGTCTGTAAGAGACGCGCACTAAGAGTGAGACAGAATCAGTCACTCTCCTTGCGCACCTCTAACAGGCGATCGTGTGACATTTATTTTAATAACACAGTATTGAAGCAGGGGGTCCCCGGAGCTGAACCGCATTAATGTCAGCCCTGGGGACACCCTGCTTCCCGAGTTACCGGCCTCGGTATGGGGTGCCGGTATCTTCGCCATGCTTAAATGTCCTGCGACATGTGATGGGGTCATTTAAACAATGCAGCAGTTACAGGCACCCCATACCGGGGCCTGTACCTCAGTAAGCAGGGGGTCCCCCAGGCTGAAAAGAATGCGATTCAGCTCTGTAGACACACTGCTTCAATACTGTGTTATTAAAAGGCAGCTTCATCCTCGTCCTCCTCGTCTTCAGTAGGCAAAGACAGTTGAATAAAAAAAGAACTACTGGCCTGTAACCCCTTAATTACCTTAACGGTTATTAACCTTAACAGTTATTAACCGCTATGGTAATTAAGTGGTTAACACCTCCCCTCCCCCCGTCCCACTACCTGCTAGCGGCTAAAGTAATTAAGCTGCTTTTATTTTAATAACCCATTATTGAAGCAGTTTGTCTACGGAGCTGAACCACGTTCATTTTAGCCTCGGGATCCCCTGCTTCCTGAGTTACAGGCCCCGGTATGGGGTGCCTGTATCTCCTGCATAGTTTAAATGTCTCGGTCATGTGACGCAGGACAGTTAAGCATGGCGAAGATAATGGCACCCCATACCAAGGCCTGTAACTGAGGCAGCAGGGGGTCCCCGTGTGACGGATCAGGGGATTCCTGCTTCTCAATGTGTCCCCGTCACCCCTGTTCTCCCTGCCTCTGACCGTTCTCCTCCTCCTCCTCGTTTATCTCTCCCTTCCTCCTCCCGCACCCGTTCCTCTGCGCCCCCTCCGGACGCACTTCCAGCTGTCACACGCGTTCCCCGCAAGGTGCGCGCTTATGCACCCAGACTCCCGATTGCTCCCGCGGCACTCAGCGCTCGCGGCACCACTCTATTCCCTCTCCTCTCACGTTACCTCCTCCAGCTGCGCCTTCTGCCCTCTCACCACCCGTGACGGGCGCCCTTGCGGCGCGACGCTCCTCACGCTCCCTGGCACACATTGTGCGCGCGCATCCAGCCCTTACCTAAGGAGCGCACACGCTCCTCTTGTAGGTCTTCCCTGAGCCCTGGTTCCGCCCCTCATAGTGTACAAGCTATCTCCCTGTCTGATTTACCTATCTCCTCCCTCACTCCTTCTGTCCTATCTCTGCAACCCCTCACTCTACCCTCTGCTCCTCCTCTCTCTCCCATTGGTGCTCAACCCCTCACTCCACCCCCTGCTCCTCCTGTCTATCCCATTGGTGCTCCCTCCTTTATAATCCCTGTCTGTCCTCCAGCTCATTGCTCTGCATAGCTTCTTGTGACCCCTGTGTGTGCAGTCTCTATGCTTGTCTCTCTTGTCTCTTTCAGTGCTGTTTCCGGTCCCTGTTTACCTTTGGATCTCCCTGGCTTGAACTCTGCTTTGAATTGGACTACCCTGCTTTCTCCGGCCCTTGGACCCTGCATTCGGATACGTTTACGCTGCCTTCTCCTATCCTCGAACACTGGCCTATGGACTTGATTACGCTGATCTCTATTATCCCTGAACTCTGGCACACGGAGATCACTATCCAAACTCTCATACCCAGGACTTTGCAAGTATCTGCTAACCTTTTCTCTACAGGCCCGGCAACGGATTACCACACTCCGGGCACGCCCTCACTGCTGTGGGTGCGTGTTATAACCTTACCCACCTCAGTACTCGGGACTGGCCAGGTCTGCGGGCATACAGGCATTACATTATGCAGAGCCCAACAAATGCAGACCCCCCTGAGGTGGGCCAAGGCGTTACCTTGGAACATTTACAATTTGTCAGTAGCCAGTTAACCACTGTTTCGCAACAGCTTGCTAACCTGTCTCTCCAGGAAACTGCAGTGGCTCCGTCACCTCCTGTCTCAGTGACCTACGGTAACTCAGGACCACGAATACCACCTCCCAACCGGTACGATGGGGACCCTCTCGCTTGCCACGGATTTCTAAACCAATGCGAGGTGCAATTTGAAATGTCCCCCTCTGTTTCCTACCGGCCATACGAAGGTGGCCTACATTTATGCCTTATTAACCGGCGACGCCCTCGCTTGGGCTTCTCCCCTCTGGGAGCATAAACCTGTGTTGACCCAAGATTACCCAAAATTTAGGCATGCATTCCAACAAGTGTTTGACACTCCCGCACGCCGGGAGACGGCTGCCTTTTCTCTGTTTCACATCTCACAGGCACGAAGGTCCACTGCTAAATATGCTATAGAGTTCCGCACTCTCGCTGCAGAGACTCAATGGAACGACGAGGCACTTGCCGCAGCATACAGGCACGGTCTGTCTGATACGTTAAAAGATGATCTCGCAACTCACGCCCGGCCGACCTGCCTGGAACAACTGATTACTCTCAGCATACGTATGGATCAACGTACCCAAGAACGACGTCACGAGCGACACTGTTCCCGTTCTCTTCCTCCCTCCTCTGTCTCTCACAGGTCTCCTGCTTCGACCTTCCTGGCTTTGGACCCCCGTGAACCGATGCAAATCGGTAGCCAACAACTACAGGCTGCGGAGAGAATGAGACGTCGTCAGAAGGGTCTCTGTTTCTATTGTGGTTCCCCAGAACATCGACTCCAGAACTGTCCCCTGAAGCCGGGAAACAGGAACACTGTTATGGATTACAGGTAGCATATGATATATATAGCATAATTATTACAGGTTACAGGTACATATATAGTATAATTATATGTCTTAGTACAGCTTAGAGCATACTGTTAGAATATTAGCTATTTTTTTTCTTGCCTTAGAAATAATCTGTGTTTTGCTAAGAAGTGGACAGGATGTTGAGACATAGGTACATACGCATAAAAGCAGAAGTGTTTAAGTTGTAAACACGCTGTGGTCAAACTGTAAATGCCAGTAACACACGTCATTAGCCACAGAAGATGGTCACATGTCATCCGTCCATCACGTACGCAGTAAACAATAGACACTCAATATAAGGTCAGCGTGACACCTTATTGATTAGAACCGAAGTGGCAAGACCACACTGAGACGAGACCTAGCTGAGACTGGCGTGACCTATCATAATATCTTTGGGTTCGTGAGTATGACAGGCATACTAACTAAATAATCTCTGCATAGGTAGAAAGGGATTGTTATCTTACTGTTAGCTTACTGTTAGCTTACAAATTAGCTCATTATCTTTGCAATTTTGCTTGATGTTTCTGGTTATTTTGTTGTAATACAATAAACAACAAACCTTATCTTATACTAACTCTGAGTGACCTTTCTTTATAATAATCTCACAATACCCTACCACATAAAGGGTGTGAATCCGAGAGCCTACAAGTAAAACATCGCGATTTGTGCTTCTGCTTAGTGCAGAATATAACTTATCACGAGGCATTACTTAGGAGAAGAAAGTTTGGCATCGAGCCCAGGTTAACACCCAGTAAAGGTAGAGGGGCTTTTGCTGGGTACAATTTCATCTTGTCCCTCTCTCCCTAAGGACCTCCCAAAGAAACTCTTGCTTCCTGTAACGCTGACAGGCCCTAAACTTCTATTAGAAGTAAAAGCTTTCATTGACTCCGGGTCTGGCGGCAACTTCTTGGATCACACCTTCGCTTCTGAAAATCAAATCCCTCTGGTCAAGAGAAAGGCGACTATTGGACTTGAAGCTATCGACGGACGTCTGCTTCAGCTAGCCTTCATCATCTGGGAGTCCATTCCGCTTACGTTGACCACGGCAGATGGCCATAAGGAGGTAATAGTTTTTGATATCTTCCATTCTCCCACGGTTCAGGTCATTCTAGGATTGCCTTGGCTGCAGCTCCACAATCCACGCATAGATTGGACCGACACCTTACCTATCCAATGGTCTTCTTCTCCTGAGCCTCCGGCTACCACTCCTCCTGCTGTTGTGTTCTCCGGTGTGGATTCCGTTCCTTCCAAACTTTCTATTCTGCCGAAGGTGTATCATAAGTTCCTGGATGTTTTCAAAAAAGTTCAAGCTGAGGTACTGCCTCCCCATCGTCCCTACGATTGTACGATTGATTTAATTCCAGGAACCATTCTCCCGAAGTCGAAGTCATATCCTTTATCCGTTCCTGAAACTGAGGCTATGATGTCTTACATCCAAGAAAATTTGGAGAAAGGATTCATCCGCACCTCATCCTCCCCCGCTGAGGCAGGCTTCTTCTTCGTGAAGAAGAAGGCTGGATCCCTAACACCCTGTATCGACTTTCGCGGACTCAACAAAAATATGGTAAAAAAACAATATCCTCTTCCCCTAATTTCTGAACTTTTCGACCATCTACAAGGTGCCTCTATCTTCTCCAAACTCGATTTAAGAGGGGCATATAATCTCATCCGTATAAGAGAAGGGGATGAATTGAAAACCGCGTTTAATACGTGATCTGGACATTATGAGTATCTAGTGATGCCTTTCGGGCTATGCAATGCTCCTGCCGTTTTCCAAGAGTTCATGAACGATATCTTCCGGGACGTGTTATCATTTGTTATCGTATATTTGGATGACATTCTCATTTTCTCTAAGGATTTAGAAGAGCACATTCGCCATACCAAACTGGTACTCTCCAGGCTTCGTGCTAATCGCTTATACGCCAAGATGGAGAAATGTTTGTTCCACCAAACGTCCACAGCCTTCCTAGGCTATATTATCTCTAACCAGGGTTTTTCTATGGAACCAGAAAAATTGAAATCTATCCTCGACTGGCCGCTCCCAATTCTCTCATGGCCGTGCAGCGTTTTCTTGGCTTTGCCGATTATTACCGGAAGTTCATCCGTAATTTTTCTTCCATTGCTCTACCCATCACCGCCCTGACTAAAAAGGCTGCTGACCCTACAACTTGGGCTCCTGAAGCCATTGACGCCTTCGAGTTTCTCAAAAAAGCCTTCGTCTCTGCACCCATCCTACGACATCCTGACACTTCGTTTCCCTTCACGTTAGAAGTTGACGCCTCTGATGTAGGAGCCGGTGCAGTACTCTCTCAAAGATCCTCTCCCCAGGAGAAGCTCCATCCCTGCGGTTTTTTTTCTCGGAAATTCTCGTCTGCCGAGAGAAATTAGGATGTTGGGAATCGTGAGCTACTGGCCATAAAATTGGCTCTTCAGGAATGGAGGCATCTTCTCGAAGGTACCAAGGAGCCTGTTTGCATCCTCACCGATCACAAAAATGTATTGTATATTGAAGGGGCTCGACGATTAGGGTCTCGGCAGGCTCGTTGGTCTCTGTTTTTCTCCCGTTTCAACTATACTATTTCTTATATTCCTGGTACCAAAAATATCAAAGCAGATGCTCTCTCTCGCCAGTTCGCCACCGAGAACGACTCAAATGAATCGGCTGAATAGATTCTCCCCGCCAAGTGCATAATTTCTGCCAACAATTTTGATATTTTGGATGAAATCAACAAAGCCCAGGTTCACATTCCCAGGAGACTTAAGGTGCCGAAGGGACGCTTATACGCAGCTCCACGTTTTCGCCACAAGATTCATCTTTGGGGACATTCTTCTAGATCTGCCGGTCATCCAGGCTTCAAGCGAACAGCGGATCTCATTAAACGGACCTTTTGGTGGCCTGGGATGAACAAAGACATTTTTGATTTCACCAAAGCTTGTCCGGTCTGTGCCCAGAGTAAAACTGCTCATCACAAACCTTCTGGTCTTCTCATGCCCCTTCCCATTCCGGAGCAACCTTGGAAACATATCTCTATGGACTTTATTGTTGAGCTTCCCAATTCTAAAGGAATGAATACCATTCTTGTCGTTGTAGATAGATTTTTCAAGCATTCACACTTTATTCCCCTCAAGGGCCTTCCTAATTCTGCTACTTTGGCTGATATTTTTTCTAAAGAAATTTTCAGATTACACGGTGTGCCTGTTTCAATTGTTTCTGACAGAGGTTCTCAATTCATCTCTAAATTTTGGCGTGCGTTTTCTCAGAGACTTGGGATTTCCGTTCTATTTCCTTCTGGATATCATCCTCAGACCAACCGTCAAACGGAAAGGATGAACCAGACTTTGGAGCAGTATCTCAGATGTTTCGTCTCCGAGTCTCAAGAAAACTGGGTGGATCTTTTACCATGGGCCGAGTTCGCAATTAATTCTCTTAAAAATGAATCTACGCAAGAATCCCCTTTCTTCATTAATTATGGATTCCACCTTAGCAGTCTTCCCCTCTCCTCTTCTCCTTCTGGTGTTCCCGCAGCGGATTCTCATGTCTCTACTCTTCAAAACTCTTGGAGGAAGATTCTGAAGACTCTACAAACTGCCGTCTCAAGACAAAAAAACAAGGCAGATCGACGACGCCAACCGGGTCCTTCATTTAAACCCGGATACAGAGTGTGGTTGTCTTCAAAAAATATAAGGCTCAAGACCCCGTCTCTGAAATTGTCCCCGAGATTCTTGGGCCCCTTCAAATACTGGAGAAGATTAACCCAGTCGCTTATCGTTTGGCTCTTCCTCCCAACATGAGGATTCCTTCTGTTTTCCATGTGTCCCTGCTCAAACCTTTCATTCCAAGCCCCCACTTTCTGGATCGTTCTAGTAAACCAAACCCTGTGACCGTTCACGGACAACAAGAATATGAGGTGCATTCCATAATTGACTCCCGTTGGTCCAGAAACAACTTACAATTCCTCGTTCATTGGAAGGGGTATGGCCCAGAGGAGCGTTCATGGATTTCTTCTCGTTATATTCACGCCCCCAAACTCCTCTGGCAATTTCATCGAAAATTCCCTCAGAAGCCATGGCATGATCGCCCGGATATCGATCCTCAAGGGGGGGATACTGTGACGGTTCAGGGGATTCCTGCTTCTCAATGTGTCCCCGTCACCCCTGTTCTCCCTGCCTCTGACCGTTCTCCTCCTCGTTCATCTCTCCCTTCCTCCTCCTGCACCCGTTCCTCTGCGCTCCCTCCAGACGAACTTCCAGCTGTCACGCGCGTTCCCCGCAAGGTGCGCGCTTATCCCCAGACTCCCGATTCCTCCCGTGGCACTCAGCGCTCGCGGCGCCGCTCTATTCCCTCTCCCTTCACGTTACCTCCTCCAGCTGCGCCTTCTGCCCTCTCACCGCTCGTGGCAGGTGCCCCCACGGCACGATGCTCCTCGCGCTCCCTGGCACACACTGTGCGCACGCATCCAGCCCTTACAGAAGGCGCGCACACACGCTCCTCTTGTAGGTCTTCCCTGAGCCCTGGTTCCGCCCCTCATAGTATGCAAGCTATCTCCCTGTCTGATTTACCTGTCTCCTCCCTTACTCCTTCTGTCCTATCTCTGCAACCACTCACTCTACCCTCTGCTCCTCCTCTCTCTCCCATTGGTGCTCAACCCCTCACTCCACCCTCTGCTCCTCTTCTCTCTCCCATTGGTGCTCCCTCCTTTATAATCCCTGTCTGTCCTCTAGCTCATTGCTCTGCATAGCTTCTTGTGACCCTGTGTGTGCAGTCTCTATGCTTGGCTCTCTTGTCTCTTTCAGTGCTGTTTCCTGTCCCTGTTTACCTTTGAATCTCCCTGGCTTGAACTCCGCTTTGAATTGGATTACCCTGCTTTCTCCTGCCCTTGGACCCTGCATTCGGATACGTTTACGCTGCCTTCTCCTATCCTCGAACACTGGCCTATGGACTTGATTGCGCTGATCTCTATTACCCCTGAACTCTGGCACACGGACATCACTATCCAAACTCTCATACCCAGGACTTTGCAAGTATCTAATATTGCTAACCTTTTCTCTACAGGCCCGGCAACGCATTACCACACTCCGGGCACGCCCTCACTGCTGTGGGTACGTGTTATAACCTTACCCACCTCAGTACTGGGGACTGGCCAGGTCTGCGGGCATACAGGCGTTACACCCCAAAACCGAAATTAATGCGGTTCAGCTCAGGAGACCCCCTGCTTCATTACAGTGTTATTAAACTAAAATAAAAGTCGCGCAATCTCCTGCTACAGGCACGCACGGAGAGTGACTGATTCTGATTCTGAATCTCTTACAGACTGATGCAGTCTGGTAGGATTCACACAGCGGGACTTCAATTCAGCAGCAGGGATGCCCACTGTGTTAATCATGATGGGCCATTAGTCTTGTCGCGGGGATTCGTGAGCACACGGGTGCCAAGACCGTTCCCGTGGTGGATTCCGTGCCGACTACGTGATCAGAGCATGTAGAAGAGTGGAGGATCACAGCCACAACATCCAAGATGTAAAGAATAAATATGGGCAGCTCCATGAAAAAAATACATTTTGATTTATTAAATCAGCAAAGCAATGGAGTAGGAAAACGCACCAATGCGTTTCATCCCGTAGGACTTTCACCTTTGTTATCTCCTACCTTCCTGGGACAAAAAAATGTTAAAGCGGACGCTCTGTCCCGCCAATTTTCGCTTGAGGATAATTCAGAGGATCAACTCAAGACTATTCTTCCATCCAAACTCATTCTGTCGTCCACCAATTTTGAGGCTTTAATGGATATCGTTCTTCAGCAAAATCGGATTCCTGACAATCTTTCAGTCCCGGAGGGCCTTCTGTTCACTTCTCCCTCCTTACGCAAACAGGTCCTGGAATGGGGACACTCTTCTAAATCGGCAGGTCATCCCGGAGCAAAAAGAACATTGTATCTCATCTCCCGGACTTTCTGGTGGCCTCGGATGCAGAGGGATGTTAAGGACTTTGTACTTGCGTGCCCAACTTATGCCAGGACTAAGACTTCTAGAAATCTTCCCACTGGGCTTCTTCAGCCATTACCTGTCCCGGTTCGGCCATGGACACACTTATCCATGGATTTCATAGTGGATTTACCTAACTCTAAAAGGTATGAACACTATTCTTGTTGTAGTAGATCGATTCTCCAAGCAATCCCATTTTGTACCTCTCAAAGGTTTGCCTAGCTCTCCCAAACTTGCTGAGATATTCATCAAGGAGATCTTTCACCTGCACGGAGTTCCTACAGTGATTGTATCCGATAGAGGATCACAGTTAATATCAAAATGTTGGTGTTCTGTCGGCAGTTGCGTATATCTCTTCACTTTTATTCGGGGTATCACCCACAAACTAATGGACAGACGGAGAGGACTAATCAGTCTTTAGACCAATTCATTCGGTGCTTTGTGTCTGATTCTAAGGATGGTTGGTCGCACCTTCTTCCTTGGGCAGAATTCGCACACAATAATCTTCGTAATGAATCTACCACTGAATCACCTTTCTTCACTAACACTGAATAACCTGTAGTTATATTTAAAACTTTAGAATTAAGCATAGGAATATCATAGACAGAGAAACCTGCAGTTAAATTTGAATCTTTATACATCAGGCGTAGGGATATCATAGACAGAGAAACCTGCAGTTAAAACTCAAACTTTAGAAACCAGGCATAGAAATATCAGAGGTTTCAGGATTATCTAAATACACTGGCGACACACTTTATCGCAGTGCGGCCAGATCCGCAAGCCGGGAGATTTCCCGGCTTGCTAGTGGCCGCCCCTCGGCGTGCCGCGCGTCATAGACGCGCGGTCACGCGTCATCGGGAGCCTGCGCCCCCTGCACGCGTGTCCAGGGGCTCCCCGAGGGAGCTCTGGTGTCCCGCGATCGCGGGACAGCGGCAGGGGGTTCCGGGGGACCCGGCGGACCCGGCAGCGGTAGGGAGAGCGCCCCGATCGGAGGGCGCTCTTCCGCTGCTTCGGCGCGCGCCCGTCACACTCGGGCGCGCGCCAGGCTACTGCTGCGGCACAGAACGGGCAAATGCTCGAATAAACTGTGCCGCAGCAGTACCAACACATGGAACCTAAGGTTCACTTTTAATCAACATAAGTCCACTATAAATTTCCTTGACCTTTCTCTGTACATAGTAGAACATACAAGGACATACAAGGACATATCACAAAGAAGTTGATGCCAATACTTATTTATTGGCATCAAGCCACCATCACCCTAGGTGGCTTCAAAATATCCCCAAGGGCCAAGCACTACGAATTAAGAGAAACTGTTCGGAAGATTCAGTATACCAACAACAGGTTAAGGATCTCAAAGAGAAATTCCTAGATAGGGAATACAGGAGTAGTGAATTAGATTTGGCCATCTCAGAGGTCAGCAAAATAGATAGAGCCACTCTAATATCAAAGAAAGCCATTGCACCAGGGCATGTGAAAGAACAAAATTTTCCCTTTTTTATTACCCAATATAGTGGGTTGGCCCCAGTTATATCCAAAACATTCAACAAGTATTGGAGTATTCTCCAAAGAGATCCCATTTTAAAAACCTGCCTTCCAGACAGACCTAAGATTGTATATAGAAGGGCTAGAAATCTTAAGTCCTCCCTCTCTCCAAGTTGTCCAATTGATAATCTTAGGGATCACCATGTTACATGGCTTAAGGGTCTTAAGGGATATTATACATGTCAAAATTGCATTGGGTGTAAGTATAGTATAAAAACCAAAACATTTACATCCAGTGTCACGGGAACAACATTTGACATTGAGACATTTATTAATTGTAAAACTAACTTTTGTGTGTATCTCTTACAATGCCCATGTGGGTTGCAGTACGTGGGACGCACTGGAAGGCCCCTCAAGCGATGATTCGCTGAACATGTGTACAACATAAAGAGGGGCCTTGAGACCCATAGTGTCTCAAATCATTTCAGATTAAAACATAATCAGGACCCACAGGGATTGAACTGCATGGGCATTGATAATCCAAAAGGTACTTGGCGCGGGGGAGACAGATTGAATTTAGTATCCAGACGCAAAAGCTACTGGATTTATGTATTTAAAACTCTGTCTCCCGTAGGTTTAAACATTGATTTTGATTTGGCAGCCTTTTCAAAAGACACTTACAATTTTAATCATTTTTAATCATTGTGTTGATTAATATTTGTGTTGTGTCATAACATATAGATGTGTTTTAAGTATATGTAATTAACAATATGTATTTATTTATGACACATAGCCTGTAAACTGTAATGCAATTGATCCCAGCAGCTATCTGTAGTGGGTCCAGATCGCTGCTAATTGCCAAGCACTAATATTTGTTAGCAATATGTCCAGGACCTCCCCTTTGTGGGTTGGCCTTTTTATTGTAATTGGTATTTAAACACTGCTCCCACTAAGCTCCCCAATCCCCTGAGGAAGTGACGTAGAGTCACGAAACGCGTAGGGAGGAGGAGCTTAGTGTTTGAGCCGGTCCGGCCACCATAGTCCAACTGATGCTGTGAAAGCGCCCTGCACCATCCTGCCGCTGATGTCATCGGTTTGGGAGTTGCAGAGACCGCCATTCAGGAGGGCTCTCAAGCGTGCATCAGGCTGTTGACAAGTCGCGGACGGCATTCGTGAGTCATATTATCATCCCCCTTCTATTGTAAGTGAGGGTGATTTGTGTTTTAAAGTTTTTATTAAAGTGTGTACGTATTACACCATCTGTGTCATCTTTCTGTTCCTGTATGGACATGCCTTGCCTGCGTCCCCTGTGAGTGCCATTCGCTGCATGGAAAAAGAAAGCACTGCTGCCGGTCACGTGAGATCCGTGAACTACTGAGGTGGAGTAAAGACACAGTCACAGATTCTCTCCCATGAATATACAAGTGTACATCTTGTAAGTGGGGTTTCTATGTCCATTGGTTCCGATTGGGGTCAAGAGTGGTTGCATACTGCGCAATTGGTGTGTTTCTCTTCTGTCTCCCCAGAATCACTGTGGACATCGTTAAGGGAATTAACAACACCCTGGGACTCTGTCTATATTCCATATACCATCCATCAGAAAGCTATATCTGAGACTTTCGTTTGGAATACGGTATCTTGGACATTTTTAGCGCCGGGAACTTTTATTTTGTATTTGCATGTATTTTTACAGGTTGGGAATAATCTGTTTATTAGTCCCCTTGGCAGCTTTCACCACCACCTATAAGTGGTTATCATTTTCACCTTTATTGTGTGTTCACCATAATTTGTGTATCACTTGCACTTTGTAGATTAGCG
Organism: Ascaphus truei; assembly: GCF_040206685.1. Lineage (NCBI taxonomy): Eukaryota > Metazoa > Chordata > Amphibia > Anura > Ascaphidae > Ascaphus > Ascaphus truei. The sequence continues at coordinate 132,031,399 of NC_134486.1, forward strand.
CTTGTAGAGGGTATAATATTGTTGTTGTTTGTTTAGTTTTTGTTCCTTTACCCCCACAGCAGCAGATCACATCATCACATTTCACATCATGTCACTTTTCACTAGTAGATCACTACGAGGGCTTAATATAGATGGCCTTTTTAATGACACTAATGACCCTATGGATCCCGAGCAAGATAGCCTTGATTCACAGTTTTCCAAACTAGAAAAACTGCTAACTCAGGAGATGAGGCAAACATGGGAAACTATAGCACTCAGAAAATATCTAGAACATAAGAGGATACTGGGAGGCCTTTGAGTCCAAAAACCTCCAACTTCAGACTCTGAGGATGAAGGTTTTTTAAAAGAATGGAATTTTATACTAGCTACCTGTTCAGTAGACCTGATACAACTACTACTAAAACGTAGAGCTGTCACATTAGATATTTTAGATAAGGAAATCAACCTAATTAAAGAACAATTGGAACCATTTATTGAATTAGCTGAGTATAAAACCTTGGAAGAAAAAGTATCCCTAAGAATAGGCAAAACAGAAAAGGAGGTCAAATTAAATAAACATAAAAAGTTTATGAGAGACAAAAGGGATTATGATGAAAATAAACAAAGAAACTGGAAAAAAGACAAAACTATCACGATTAGCGAAATTGATAGGGACAAACAGCAGGCATCACAACTGTCAGGTCCCTTTAGAGATAGAATTGACTCTACCAAAAGCGATAAATCTGAAGGTCAAATAGTAGAAACTAAGGGGGAGGTATTCCCTAAGCAGGATATCAATCCCTTTATCCATCAGAATAAAACTAAAAAGAAAACCAACAGACGCGATAGAATCAATTCAAGGGAGACTAGGGGCCACTTGGATGAACCCCAACCTATACAACAGCATTATCGTGACAGGTCACCAGTAGATAGACCACATGGGGGGTATGACGAGTCTAATCAAAAACAGACTTCTTTTTAGCTCATCGCTCAGGTCGGGCACCACTGCAAGAAAGGTGGAGAGGTCCCAGGATACAACCAGGCAGACAAAATCTAGAAGGGAAAAGGTCCAGAATAGAAGATTCAGAGGGAAGAGAGGAGGGACAAAGAAGAGACAGAGAAAGAAAAAGGCCAGACCTCGGGAGAAAGTGGTAAAGAGCAATGTTTTTAACATTAGCAACACTCCCCTTAAACAAATTGAACTAGATGTCCTATCACGAGGTCTTAATTTTGCCCCACTAAATGGACCAAATATGTTTAATACGTTTGTCGATGTCCACAGATTCTTCAGAAAGATTAGTTTAAAGAAATATTATATGAGAGATGCGGTGAGTAGAGGGGTCGTGACGCCAAGTCTGGCCACTACGGCAAAAAAAACACCACTCACAGCCCTTTAAAAATGTGTCTTCCTATTACCCTAAAGGAATGAAAGGTAGTTTTGTGGACACTTTTGCAGAGATGGTCATCTCTGATCTGGAAAAAGCCAGTACAGACTTTAAATGTCATAGGCAAAATTTAAGTCAGGAGGAGAAAAAAGCTGTAAAATCCCTTGAATGTAACAAAAACATAGTTATCAAGGCGGCCGATAAAGGGGGAGGGGTGGTAGTGATGAACTCTTCATACTATAAAGAAGAGTCACTTAGAATACTGGGTGATACCACTACCTATTTAAAATTAGAAAGCAACCCCACTAACTCCTTTAAAGAAGAAATGGTGGTTCTCTTGAATCTTGGTCTTCGGGATGGAATCATAACAACACAAGAACTTGAGTTCTTAAGTATAGAACAACCAAGAATACCAGTGTTCTATTTCATCCCGAAGATCCATAAGAACCTCGAGAGACCCCCCGGCCGTCCCATAATATCAGGGATACGCTCGTTCACATACAATCTCTCCCAGTTTTTAGATTATCTCCTCCAACCCTATGTGGTCCAGGTCCCATCTTACCTGAGAGACACCTCGCATGTGTTAACCCTGATACAGGATCTTACCTGGAGTAGTGATCTTTGTTGGGTCACATGCGACGTAGTCTCATTATACACGGTGATTGACCATCAGATGTGACTGGATGCTATTGGAAGAGTTTTGGAGAAAGATGTGGAGGTAGATGAAAAGCTGAGACAGTTCATCATAGATGGGATCAAATTTATTCTGACCCACAACTATTTTAGTTATGACCGTGAGTTCTACCTCCAGACATGCGGCACCGCAATGAGCACCAGGTTTGCACCTAGCTATGCTAACTTATTCATGTCCATCTGGGAAGAGGATCATATATGGTCCTCCAACCCATTCAGTGCAAACCTGGTGCTCTGGATAAGATATATCGACGATGTGCTGTGTGTCTGGAGGGGGTCATTGGATGAACTAGAAAAGTTTCAGGATTATCTAAATACCAACACATGGAACCTAAGGTTCACTTTTAATCAACATAAGTCCACTATAAATTTCCTTGACCTTTCTCTGTACATAGTAGAAAACATTATTCATACAAGGACATATCACAAAGAAGTTGATGCCAATACTTATTTATTGGCATCAAGCCACCATCACCCCAGGTGGCTTCAAAATATCCCCAAGGGCCAAGCACTACGAATTAAGAGAAACTGTTCAGAAGATTCAGTATACCAACAACAGGTTAAGGATCTCAAAGAGAAATTCCTAGATAGGGAATACAGGAGTAGTGAATTAGATTTGGCCATCTCGGAGGTCAGCAAAATAGATAGAGCCACTCTAATATCAAAGAAAGCCATTGCACCAGGGCATGTGAAAGAACAAAATTTTCCCTTTTTTATTACCCAATATAGTGGGTTGGCCCCAGTTATATCCAAAACATTCAACAAGTATTGGAGTATTCTCCAAAGAGATCCCATTTTAAAAACCTGCCTTCCAGACAGACCTAAGATTGTATATAGAAGGGCTAGAAATCTTAAGTCCTCCCTCTCTCCAAGTTGTCCAATTGATAATCTTAGGGATCACCATGTTACATGGCTTAAGGGTCTTAAGGGATATTATACATGTCAAAATTGCATTGGGTGTAAGTATAGTATAAAAACCAAAACATTTACATCCAGTGTCACGGGAACAAAATTTGACATTGAGACATTTATTAATTGTAAAACTAACTTTTGTGTGTATCTCTTACAATGCCCATGTGGGTTGCAGTACGTGGGACGCACTGGAAGGCCCCTCAAGCAACAATTCGCTGAACATGTGTACAACATAAAGAGGGGCCTTGAGACCCATAGTGTCTCAAATCATTTCAGATTAAAACATAATCAGGACCCACAGGGATTGATCTGCATGGGCATTGATAATCCAAAAGGTACTTGGCGCGGGGGAGACAGATTGAATTTAGTATCCAGACGCGAAAGCTACTGGATTTATGTACTTAAAACTCTGTCTCCCGTAGGTTTAAACATTGATTTTGATTTGGCAGCCTTTTCAAAAGACACTTAGAATTTTAATCATTTTTAATCATTGTGTTGATTAATATTTGTGTTGTGTCATAACATATGTGTTTTAAGCATATGTAATTAACAATATGTATTTATTTATGACACATAGCCTGTAAACTGTAATGCAATTGATCCCAGCAGCTATCTGTAGTGGGTCCAGATCGCTGCTAATTGCCAAGCACTAATATTTGTTAGCAATATGTCCAGGACCTCCCCTTTGTGGGTTGGCCTTTTTATTGTAATTGGTATTTAAACACTGCTCCCACTAAGCTCCCCAATCCCCTGAGGAAGTGACGTAGAGTCACGAAACGCGTAGGGAGGAGGAGCTTAGTGTTTGAGCCGGTCCAGCCACCATAGTCCAACTGATGCTGTGAGAGCGCCCTGCACCATCCTACCGCTGACGTCATCGGTTTGGGAGTTGCAGAGACCGCCATTCAGGAGGGCTCTCAAGCGTGCATCAGGCTGTTGACAAGTCGCGGACGGCATTCGTGAGTCATATTATCATCCCCCTTCTATTGTAAGTGAAGGTGATTTGTGTTTTAAAGTTTTTATTAAAGTGTGTACGTATTACACCATCTGTGTCATCTTTCTGTTCCTGTATGGACATGCCTTGCCTGCGTCCCCTGTGAGTGCCATTCGCTGCATGGAAAAAGAAAGCACTGCTGCCGGTCACGTGGGATCCGTGAACTACTGAGGCGGAGTAAAGACACAGTCACAGATTCTCTCCCATGAATATACAAGTGTACATCTTGTAAGTGGGGTTTCTATGTCAATTGGTTCAGATTGGGGTCAAGAGTGGTTGCATACTGCGCAATTGGTGTGTTTCTCTTCTGTCTCCCCAGAATCACTGTGGACATCGTTTAGGGACTTAACAACACCCTGGGACTCTGTCTATATTCCATATACCATCCATCAGAAAGCTATATCTGAGACTTTCGTTTGGAATACGGTATCTTGGACATTTTTAGCGCCGGGAACTTTTATTTTGTATTTGCATGTATTTTTACAGGTTGGGAATAATCTGTTTATTAGTCCCCTTGGCAGCTTTCACCACCACCTATAAGTGGTGATCATTTTCACCTTTATTGTGTGTTCACCATAATTTGTGTATCACTTGCACTTTGTAGATTAGCGCTTGTAGAGGGTATAATATTGTTGTTGTTTGTTTAGTTTTTGTTCCTTTACCCCCACAGCAGCAGATCACATCATCACATTTCACATCATGTCACTTTTCACTAGTAGATCACTACGAGGGCTTAATATAGATGGCCTTTTTAATGACACTAATGACCCTATGGATCCCGAGCAAGATAGCAAGATGTTTTTGTTTGTATAGAAATATCAGAGGTTTGAGAGAAATCACAACATAAGCAATAAAGCAATGATTTATCTTGATTTGAAATGTAATCCTGTAACGAAGCAGTGGTCCAACCAGGGTAAGCAAAGAAAAAAAATATGCCTTGTCCAGGGAATGAAAGTCTAAATGGTAATTAACAGGTACTGCAGGGGTTAACCCAGGCACTGCAGCAAAAAAAAAAACCCTCAAAGAAAGGTACACTGATCTCTGCAGCAAAAAAAACTTCAGGGTCCCAAACTTTAACAAAAAGTACTTAACTTCCCCCCACGCAATCGGGAGGGGTCTGCTGAAGCAGGCATGAAAGAGTGCATGCAGCAAAAGGGTCTGTTCCAGCAAGGTCCAGAAGTGGCCTTTGCTTTCTGTCACGAGGGAGACTCCAGGAGCGGGTAGGACCTCGGTGGCCGGAACAGAGGGAGCAGGCAAAGATTGTTGGGGTCATGGGCTGAGGTCAGTGGCAGGCAGCAAGCAGGATTGTCGTAGGCAAGCAGGGGTCGGTGGCAGGCAGCAAACAGGATCATCATAGGCAAGCAGGGGTTGGTGGCAGGCAGCAAGCAGGATTGTCGTGGGCAACACGCAGAGGTTCGGCAACAGGGAGGTAGAAGCAGGACACGGGAACAGGAACTGGGCAGGGGAGCAGGAACAGGTCTGGGGCTTGCTAGTAGGAAACAGACTGGGACAATCTAGTTAAATAGCAAAGTCCTTTAATATGAACAGGACTCCAATACAGAACAGGACTGGTACAGGAACAGATACAGGAACAAGCTGCGACAGAAGCATAGGCATGGAGTCTGACACAAAGCAAAGGCAAAACCCAAACAGAAAGAAGGAACTATAAGGACAGAGAACAGGAGCAACAAGAGGAGACAGACAGACAGACAAACCCCAGAACAGACAGAAAGCAGCAGCACACCTGGTGGACAAGGAAAGGGACTATGGCTGGGAGCAGGGTGTCTAGGAAACCCTGACAGAGCCAGGTCTCAGTTACAGCAAATAGGGGCAGAGAGTGAGAGAGAAAGAAGTCATGGACAGAGAGGAACTTGTTAGAAAGGGAGCAAGCATTCTAAAGGGCACAGGAGAATGGGATTGAGAAAGGAGGGTGGCAGGGGATAGGTATGAGGCTGGAGGGGTTGACACAAGAAGGAGTAGAAGTTGCATGTGGGAGGCGAGGACGAGTGCATGTAGAAATACGGCAGGGACCAGGATTGGGAGAGATATCCCCAGAAGCAAGGAGGAGAAGTATGAATATCAAGAGAATGTGTGAGGAGGATTTGTAGGGGTGTGTTTTAGTGCAGGTGAACTCATAACGTGGCGAAGAAAGGAGAGATGGAGATATATGAATAGTGTTGCAGACATGAGGCTGGTAGAATGAAGTGTATAATTTGAAAACAAGTGAGGTCGTAGCAAATATAAATAATAGAGGTGGCTGTGACGGTAGTGGTAAATATGGCTGTTGTTAATAAAGGTTAAGTCTGCCATTACCCCTACCTGTCAGTAATACATTGGTATTATATTATATGTTATGCATATGTGTATGTCTTTGCTTGGTTCCAGCAGCTCAGGAATCAGGGGTTAATATGTTTGCAGGAGAATTGTTACAACTTGGTCTGTGACCTTTCCCTGTATCCTTGTTATGATGCAAATTTTATGTTGCAGTTCTACCCACCAATCAGCATGTAGGCAGCACCTGGCCCTGAGTGTTGCAATATTATGTTTTAAGTTTATAAAAAGCTGGGGAGGGAGACCCCTAGCAGACAGAGCCTGCAGAGAGTTACAGAGGTGTTGCTGTGACAGTGTAATGCCTGCGTTCACCACAAACAAGGACGTATCCCGCTACTGTGGTGGGAAGGTAAGGTACCACGCACACACAGCAACGGGGCCAGGCCCGGTAAGTGGATAGTCTGTAATGCCGGGTCGGGATTGGAGAAGGTGGGTTAGTAGAATTCTTGCCAGGTCGTGGGGCGAAGCCGGAAGAGATATGAGTCCGAGTGCCGAGGTACGGGGTTGGAGCCAAGAGGAAGGTCAGTGTCCAAAAGCCGAGGTCAAGAGTTGGAGCCAGGAGGAAGGTCAGTATCCGAGAGCCGAGGGTAGGAGAGCAGCGGATGGTCAGGATGTAGCCGGGGTCGAATTCCAGAGAGGGGTCCTTAGGTCAAGCTGGGTTGGTACACAGGAGAGAAGGCAATGAGGAGGTTAATGCACCAGGCAAGTCAGAGTAGTGGGAACGTGAGGGAACCATAGAACTATGCTCAGCAAGGAGTGGGGGTAGGAGCAGGAACTAAATAGTAGGGCTGGACAAAGGAGCTGCGGGGCGGAACGGAGGCGCGACCCCTCCAGGGACAGAGATTGGCTGTCAGCTGTGGAAGGCAGGGAGAACAGCTGATGAGCTTGCCGCGCATCTTGTGAGCGGTTCATGCGTGTCCCAAGCGTGCACCGTGTGGGGAGGGCACGCGCGGTCTGGGCGGGGGCCAAACCTCACTCCGCGAGAGTTCAGGAAGCCCCTTGCGTGTGCGCGCGTCGTGATGGGAGCGGAGCAGGGGAAGAGAGAGGATGTCTTCCTCGGTGGTGTGCCACAGCAGGGATCGCGGTCTGTACTGCTGCAGAAGGTAAGGAGGGAACCCTTTTTGAGAGAGGAGTTCCCCGATGCCTTACAGACAGGGAGAAATTGCAGTGTCCACTCCAGTGCTGGTCTCAGGCCTGAAAAGTAGTCTGGTAGGCACTGGGCAAGATGAGAGAACAGGAGAAATCTCTGCAGGAAGGTCCCTGCAACTAGATATGCAGGGTATCCTTCATTTTCCCCAGTTGGGTATGTGGGATGTTTGTGTTTTTTGTATAGTTGTGGATACGCTTTTTTCCTATAAATTAGTTTTATAAACTCTCGGGTTCTGTCTGGCGATATTGATTCCTGGTATGAGTCCTGGTCTCCCGTGACAGTGGCATCACAGCAATAGTGAAGTGCTGAGATGTGCAGTCTGGGATAGATAGTATCCTCCTTTCCAGCTTAGATCAAATTCAGGAATCAGGGCCAGTTGGTCTTGTCCACTTGTTCACTCCTTGCTAACAAATGGTTAACACCTCCATATTCTGGATTGCCTTTGAAGCTTAGAGGGCGGAGTAGCCCCTGTTTCCCATTCAAATGGATTTTTATTCATACTGAATGACTTCCTCTGAACCTTACTTTAATAAAAATATAAACCTTGGGTACTTTTAAAACCATTTTCTTTTCCACTTATACAGAGAAAGCCTGCCATATGATACACTGAACCCCCTCTTGGTTCTGTTTTTTTTTGGGCATATAGCGGGAACCTTTGAATGTAATTCAATTCCCTGCCCAGTCCTACTGTTCTGGTCTGTGCTGAAGCAGGGAGATTTGGCGGTGAGCTGCAACTGCTTTCTAGGGAGGATTTTAACCAGTGGTCTGTTTTCCTCATGTCCTCATGAATCTTGGGGGGATTCCTGAGTAAATGTTTCGGGGTAACCCGCAACACTGGCCAACTTCTACCCAAACACACCCTGACAACATTTTACCGTACAATCACCCCTGAAGGTTACACCCTGCACATCTCCGCTGGTTAGTACTCCTGGAACAGTAAAAATACACATACGCCTGTATTACAAATGCAGTTACATGCCATGATTGGGTTGAAGAGCTGACAATCACAATTCCCCATTATGGCTCAGGGGCACCCAGCCGCGCCAAATACCTTTATTTAAAGGCCTGGGTAACCCCTCACCATCACACATATATATATACACACATACACTTACATTGGGCCTGCCTCCCTCCCCAGCTGCTGCCCCTCTCTGTCAATGTCCTGCCGGTGGCTGCGGGGGAGCCAGGTTGATGCTGGAGTCGGGCCTCTTGTTGCCGCCAGGACCGGTGTCTCCCCAGCTGCTGGCCTGCCCCTCTCCTGCACTGTTCCATGCTGTGACGTCGGCGTGCACCGGCTTGAGACAGTCCCGACTTCGGACAGTGCAGAAGGGAGCCAGCCGGGTACTTTCCCTGAGCCATAATGGGGAATTGTGATTGTCAGCTCTTCAACCCAATCATGGCATGTAACTGCATTAATAGAGGCGTATGTGTATTTTTTTCTGTTCCAGGAGTCCGGTGCACGCCGATGTCACAGCATGGAACAGTGCAGGAGAGGGGCAGGCCAGCGGCTGGGGAGACACCCCACATATACACATAACTTAACAAGAGCAGTACATCAATATACTAGTGAAGGAGGATGATGACTATCTGCCCTCAAAATGGCATTCCTATCTGTACTCTTTCTAAAGAAATCAGTATGTAACTCACCATTGTGTAATAAGGACATCTAGAAAAGAGAGTTGCTGTGTACTCCATGTGTTTGTGAGGCGTACCAGAGAGCGAAGATTATTAAGATACTCAAAAAATGATAAAAACTGATCCTCCGTACCAGTCCACACGAAAAACAGGTCATCTATATACCTATAGTAGCTCATAATGTGCACGAAAAACTCTGACTTGTAGATGGAATCCTCTTCAAAATGTGTCATATATATATTAGCGTATGCAGGGGCCATCTTACTGCCCATTGCTGTCCCCTTAACCTGTAGGAAGAATTCCTTCTCAAATCTAAAATAATTTTTATATAGAATAAAGTGTAGGACAAGCATGATGTATTCAGTGGGGATTGTTGATGTATTCAGCTGCTCCATTGACCATAGAGGATAAGGGGATTTCCCCTTTCCCCTGGCCCCCGCGTCTGGTTTACCTTTTCCCCTTCCTTTGGATTGGCCTAAAAAAAGGGCCGGACTTTGACCTCTCTGCGATCTGCTGAGGAGTGGACATTACCCAAAATCCACAAGGATTTGAATAGCCCACCTGGTCGACCCATCATAGCTGCCATCAATTCACTAAACCAACCCCTTGAAAAATTCGTAGACACTTTTCTCCAACCGATTGCACAGACAGCTAAGTCAATGTGACACTTGTGCTCCCGCGCACAAGCCAAGACAAGGAGGGGGACCCGATAGCGAGGTGGGGGAAAGCCGTAGGAGACTCGAGATAAGGGATTCGTTGCCACGCAGCTGGGGAGCGATGCACATACTCACGTAAGCGCGCCGCATGCAGGAGAATGCGCGTCGCGTCCGGAGGGACGGAGCCAAGCTCCGTGGCACAGCTAGGCCAGCTGCATGTGCGCGCATGCTCTGGCAGCAGAGCGGAGATGCGTGCCCTCTCAGGCACCAACACGGGGGTGTGAGATGTGCCACTGGTGAGGAGCAAGGGGGAATAGAGTCCAGAGCACGAGGTCACAATAGTGGAGTGCATCCTGGAGGACGTCCAGCCTCCTTAAAGGCATAGTGCCAGTAACAGAAGAGCACAGCAATATTAAATTCAAAATAAGGGTTCTTTAGTTGAATGCTTTGGCCAAAGTATTGAAAGCCTGCTACCACGTCAAGGTAAACCCTATTCAGCAGGTCCTACACTACCCACACGGTAAACTAACCTCAGTAGTAGAATGAGTGACTGTCCCAGCCTTCCGGGAATCCAAAGCAGGTGAGTAAAGGTCCCAAGGAAATCCAGGCAGGAACAGCATGTGATGGTAGTACTTGCAGAAACCCAGACAGGTAGTCACTGAGTGCTGTTTAAAGGGCAGTGGCAGCTGATAGCAATGAGAGACAGAGGGAGGTTTACTTCCTGTTAGGAGGAAGAGGGCAGGATTTGCCAGAAAGCAAGATGGCATCGTTTGCTTCAGTATGCTAGAAGTCACTTCCTGTAGAGAAGACAAGGCAGGGGCAGATCAGAGGCGCAGCCTCTGCAGGAGCAGGGAGGAGTTCAGGACACAGACAGACATCAGATAAATTTGACTCACAGCTAAAGGGCGGCGGTCAGAAGTGCAACAGGTAAGGAGGGAACGTGTCACAGGGGGCGTGTTCCATGCATCGTAACAGTCATATATCAGAGATACGTTTGACGTTCTTAACCTGTCTAGCCTTTATACGATAATACCTCATGATGCAGGTCTAGATATAGTAAGGCCTGCCCTTACTACCCATTATAGGGACACAATCCCCACTGAATACATCATGCTTATCCTACACTTTATTCTATATAAAAATTATTTTAGATTTGAGAACGAATTCTTCCTACAGGTTAAGGGGACAGCAATGGGCAGTAATATGGCCCCTGTATACGCTAATATATATATATGACACATTTTGAACATCTACAAGTCAGAGTTTTTCGTGCACATTATGAGCTACTATAGGTATATAGATAACCTGTTTTTCGTGTGGTCTGGTACGGAGGATCAGTTATTATAATTTTTTGAGTATCTTAATAATCTTCGCTCTCCGGTACGCCTCACAAACACATGGCGTACACAGCAACTCTCTTTTCTAGATGTCCTTATTACACAAACCAATGGTGAGTTACTTACAGCTCTCTTTAGAAAGAGTACAGATAAGAATGCCATTTTGAGGCAGAGAGTCATCATCCTCCTTCACTAATTGATGCATTGCCATTTTCGCAGAATGTCCGGGTCTGTAAGATCACGAGCAGAGAGGACAAAATCAAACCAGCTATTGGAGATCTGCATAACAGATTCTTAGCTAGGGGATATCCTCCTGCAGTGCAAGACCGGTCACTGGATAAAGAGGTAAGTGCTATCAAAAACAAGAAGGAGGACAGACGTGTATTCACTACTACATATAGTCAAGCCGGTGGTTTTGTTAAATCAATCATCTTAAAGCATTGGCATATCTTACAAAATGATGACATACTATCTGAAAGTTGCTGTTCACCACCTATGGTTGCATTTAAAAGAGGGAGAAACTTGGCAGACAGTCTGATACATTCAGACAATGAGGGTAATTACAAAACTCCTCACTTTCTGGAAGGAGGAAGGCCGGGTAACTTTAGGTGTTTGAGCTGCTCGGTCTGTAATAGCCTTATTACCGGTAGTAAATTCTGTCACCCGAACAGTGGCAAAGAAATAAAAATCAAAAACATGTACAGTAGAGGCAACTCTTATTCCAACAAAAACCAGTGGCAATTCCCCAAAAAACCCAGGAAACACCCAGGTACATTCTGAATACATGCCTTAAACTTTCCTTAAACTAGCCCCAGCATTTCTGCATTGATTAATGGCCTATCAGATTAACAGCTGGGGTCCCTGGCAGTCCCATTCAAACTGAATTGGACTGCCAGGGATCCCTGCTGTGTTAATCCTATGGGTCGTTAGTCAATGCAGAAATGCCTTAAACGTGCCTCAAACTAGCCCAGAACATACCCAGCACATACCCAGCACATACCCAGAATGTAACCCGGCTAGTTTACGGCAAATGTTAGAATAAACGTTGCCTCTACTGTAGATCTGAATTTGTGGTGTACATAATAAAGTGTCCACGTGGTCTTCTCTATGTGGGAAAAACTATAAGAATGCTAAAAACGAGATTCATAGAGCATAAAAGTATAATTTGGAAAGGTACGGACCCCTCTGTAGTAGTGCAACATTGTGTGGAACATAATCACAACGTGGCATCTTTACGTGTCTTGGGAATTGAATCAGTAGCGCCCAGACAAGGTACTCCGGATAGGGAGACATTTCTGCTGAGACGAGAATCATTTTGGATACATGCTTTAAACACCAGCAATGGTGTAAGACTTAATGAACAACAGAATTTGAGATATTTCCTTAACAGAAGGTAATTCTGTCTCTTTACAGGCATAAATGACCTCGAACCTTCTATGGACTTCGTATCAATCTGATGGGGAGATGGACTTTGACCCCCCTCCCCCCCTCTTATCTCCCCTAGGTGTATACAGTATTACTAGTATATTGATGTACTGCTCTTGTTGAGTTATGGCTCCATACACTTATACACTTAGGGCTCCATAGTCAATCAGGATGCTGTCATCTGCAGCTTACAGTCCCTTGTTTTTATGATCACGGGTATATGGTGTATTTGTCATTCCACATATGCTTAATTCTTTTATTCATGTATAGTTATTTTGCACTTCCAGGGTGGTTCACAGAGGATCTCAGTCCTCCCTGCTCCGACTATGTTCCCATGGCGATGGATTAACATCTGCAGTTCAGCCCCGTGAGTACTGCATTGGTTGAGACCCGCCCCCCTCCCCAACTCCAAACCCCCCCCTCGACGGCTGACGTCATCGCGTAGCGTCGCGCTGACATGCTGATGTCATCGCGGGGTTGTTGACATCTTGTTTGAGGTGTGGCTATAGTTTCCCAGGGCAGCTCTGTACTGTACTACTAGGGACCCACATCACGACGTCTGACATCATCACGGAGCGCCGCAGAGGCGCGCTGACGTCATCACGTGGGCGTCGACGTCGTGGCAGTGCAGCTGAGCAGGGAGGGGTGAGTACTAGTGGGTATGTGTATATACAGTCATGTGAAAAATAAACCATACCCTCTTTGAATTCCATGGTTTTACATATCAGGACATAATAACAATCATCTGTTCCTTAGCAGGTCTAAAAATTAGGTAAATACAACCTCAGATGAACAACAACACATGATATATTACACCGTGTTATGATTTACTGTTTCGGCACACTTTATTCTAACAAATCACCGGTTTGTCCCTGGCTGGTTCCTGGAATGCCACGCTGTTCACCCGGAGCATGCCGCGTTCCCAGCCAGGGGTCATGCCCGGCTGACACGCGGTTGATGTGTTAATTGATAATGGTTCAGGATTTACTAGGCTGCAATACTTCGCGTGTCCGCCAGATGGCATAAATTCATGAATTGTAATGCAGTTTATATATATATATATATATATATATATATATATATATATATATATATATATATAAACTGCATTACAATTCATATATATATATACTGTATAACAACAACCCCTATAACCCCTAACATACAGTACTGTACACATACAGTACTGTATACTGTATGCACATCAATGATACTATAGGCCGGCGGGGGCGAGATGTGTTTGCAGCAGAGAGAGAACCGCTGCTCTCTCTGCGCAAACATCGGCACATTAGAAATTATTTAAAATACATTTTTATTCATAGTGTAGATGTGCAGGGGGTCTCCGGAGCTGAACCGCGTTGGTTTCAGGTCCGGGGACCCCCTACTTCCCGAGATACAGCCCCCTTTATGAGGTGCCGGTATCCCTCTGCATTTAAAGGTCCCGATCACGTGACCGCGGCATGTAAACCAAGCAGAGGGATACCGGCACCCCCTAAAGGGGCCTGTATCTCGGGAAGCAGGGGGTCCCCGGACCTAAAACCACAGCGGTTCAGCTCCGGAGACCCTCTGCACATCTACACTATGAATAAAACACATATATAAATAAACACTCATTCCTTACCTTTGCGGCTATGTGCTATGGTAACGAAGCAGCATGACTGTATTTTTAATAATATTGTACAGTGAGCAGGGGGTTCCCTGAGCCACAAATCAAAGCTCAGGGGACCCCCTGCTCCTGCACAATATTATTAAAAATACAGAAATGCTGCTTCATTACCATAGCTGATAGACGCTAAGGCAATGAAGGGGTTAACCCACCGTGCCCGCTTTATTGTGGGTAGCGGGGGTGGGTGAAGGGGGTATTTGGCCCTTGATGTGAGTTTAGGACTTGCGGGGGGGTTGCGGGTGCACTTAACCCCTTCACGGCTGTAGCAGTTAATACCGCTACGGTCATGAAGGAGTTAACCCCTCCCGCTACCCCCCGCAAGCCCTAAACAACCATCGTTGGGGCTAATACCCCCTTCACCCACCCCCGCTACCCACAATAAAAAAAATTCACACACAGCAGCCGCCCAAAAAATAAATAAATAAATCTAAATAAATAAATAAATACATGAATATAAATAAATACATTTAAAATACATTTTTATTCATAGTGTAGATGTGCAGGGGGTCTCCGGAGCTGAACCGCATTGGTTTTAGGTCCGGGGACCCCCTTCCCCCTGCCCCTTTATGAGGTGCCGGTATCCCTCTGCATTTAAAGGTGCCGATCACGTGACCGCGGCATGTAAACCAAGCAGAGGGATACCGGCACCCCATAAAGAGGCCTGTATCTCAGGGAGCAGGGGGTCCCCGGACCTGAAACCAATGCGGTTCAGCTCCGGAGACCCCCTGCACATCTACACTATGAATAAAAATATATTTTAAATGTATTTATTTATATTCATGTATTTATTTATTTATTTAGATTTATTAATTTATTTTTTGGGCGGCTGCTGTGTGTGTATTTTTTTTATTGTGGGTAGTGGGGGTGGGTGAAGGGGGTATTAGCCCCAACGATGGTTGTTTAGGGCTTGCGGGGGGTAGCGGGAGGGGTTAACCCCTTCATGACCGTAGCGGTATTAACTGCTACGGCCGTGAAGGGGTTAAGTGCACCCGCAACCCCCCCGCAATTCCTAAACTCACACCAAGGGCCAAATACCCCCTTCACCCACCCCCGCTACCCACAATAAAGTGGGCACGGTGGGTTAACCCCTTCATTGCCTCAGCAGCTATCAGCTATGGTAATGAAGCAGCATTTCTGTATTTTTAATAATATTGTGCAGGAGCAGGGGGTCCCCTGAGCTTTGATTTGTGGCTCAGGGAACCGCCTGCTCACTGTACAATATTATTAAAAATACAGTCATGCTGCTTCGTTACCATAGCACATAGCCGCAAAGGTAAGGAATGAGTGTTTATTTATATATGTGTTTTATTCATAGTGTAGCTGTGCAGAGGGTCTCCGGAGCTGAACCGCTGTGGTTTTAGGTCCGGGGACCCCCTGCTTCCCGAGATACAGGCCCCTTTAGGGGGTGCCGGTATCCCTCTGCTTTGTTTACATGCCGCGGTCACGTGATCGGGACCTTTAAATGCAGAGGGATACCGGCACCTCATAAAGGGGGCTGTATCTCGGGAAGCAGGGGGTCCCCGGACCTGAAACCAACGCGGTTCAGCTCCGAAGACCCCCTGCACATCTGCACTATGAATAAAAATGTATTTTAAATCATTTTTAATGTGCCGATGTTTGCTCAGAGAGAGCAGCGGTTCTCTCTCTGCTGCAAACACATCTCGCCCCCGCCGGCCTATAGTATCATTGATGTGCATATACAGTACTGTATGTGTATGTTAGGGGTTATAGGGGTTGTTGTTATACAGTATATACTGTATATATACAGTATATACTGCATTACAATTCATGAATTTCTCGGCTTCGAAGACAACAGCTCGCAAACGCCCCCATGCGTTTTTACACGGCATTGCAGTATTGCAGCCAGCGGGAATAAAATGCTTAAATCACAGTCACGAAAATAACGCAATACACCCCGGGAGAAAACGACACAAAACAATAAAGTTGGTCGCCACTGTATTTAACAAAAATAAAGCCAAAATGGAGAAGCTATGTGTGAAAAACTAAGTACACCCTTACTGCTTCCATAGGACTTATGATGCTAAGTAGCAGACATGTGATGCTAATCCATTGGCCTTGATTAATTGATCATCAGCAAGTGTGACCATCTCTATAAAAGCCGACATTTTAGCAGTTTGCTGGTCTGGTGCATTCAGGTGTGTTAACACAATACCAAGGAGGAAAGACATCAGCAATTACCTTAGAGAAGCAATTGTTGCTGCCCATCAATCTGGGAAGGGTTATAAGGCCATTTCCAAACAATTTAAAGTCTATCATTCTACAGTGAGAGAGATTATTCAAAAATGGAAAACATTCAAGACAGTTGCCAATCTTCCCAGGAGTGGACATCCCTGCAAATTCACCCCAAGGTCAGACCGTGCAATGCTCAGAGAAATTGCAAAATACCCAAGAGTTACATCTCAGACTTTACATTCCTCAGTTAGCATGTTAAATGTTAAAGTTCATGACAGTACAATTAGAAAAAGACAGAAAAAGTATGGGTTGCAAGGAGAAAGTCTCTTCTCTCTAAAAAGAACATGGCAGCATGGCTTAGGTTTGCAAAGTTGTATCTGAACAAACCACAAGAGTTCTGGAACAATGTCCTTTGGACAGATGAGACGTTTGGTGAAAACCAAACACAGCATATCAGCACAAACACCTCATACCAACTGTCAAGCACGGTGGTGGAGGGGTGATGATTTGGGCTTGTTTTGCAGCCACAGGACCTGGGAACCTTGCAGTCATTGAGTCGACCATGAACGCCTCTGTATACCAAAGTATTCTAGAGTGAAATGTAAGGCCATCTGTCCGACAGCTAAAGTTTGGCCGAAATTGGGTCATGCAACAGGACAATGATCCCAAGCATACCAGCAAATCTACAACAGAATGGCTGAACAAGAAAAGGATCAAGTTGTTGCAATGGCCCAGTCAAAGTCCAGACCTCAACCCTATTGAAATGATGTGGCTGGACCTTAAGAGAGCGGTGCATAAAGAAATGCCCCCAACCCTCAATGAACTAAAGCAACATTGTAAAGAAGAGTGGGCCCAAATTCCTCCACAACGATGTGAGAGGCTGATAAAGTCATACAGAAAACGATTACTTCAAGTTATTTCTGCTAAAAGTGGTTCTACAAGCTATTGAATCATAAGGTGTACTTAGTTTTTCACACATGCCTTCTCCATTTTGGCTTTATTTTTGTTAAATAAATCATGACACGGTGTAATATGTCATGTGTTGTTGTTCATCTGAGGTTGTATTTACCTAATTTTAAGACCTGCTAAGGAACAGATGATTGTTATTATGTCCTGATATTTAAAACCATGGAATTCAAAGAGGGTGTACTTTCTTTTTCACATGACTATATATGTGTTGTTCACTTGTATTTGGTATCCTTCACCTTGAGAAAGGCAGTATTGTACTGCCGAAACGTTGGTCTTCATGGCACATTAAACCTCCTTGTTGCTGATTAAGACTGTGTGCCTGTTTCTTCATTACCTACTGGACTACTTTGGGACGTCAGGAGCTCCCTAGAACCAGTGCACCGGCAGCTAAGTACCCCTCTTTTACTCATGTGACAGAGTGCGTGCACTACCCTCTATCTATGGGAGAGGTGCTGAGGACATGCTACGGTGGAGATGCCCGGCTGGGAGAGATGTTGAGGACATGCGGATGGCGGTGACGGCATGGTGACCTGCGGCAACCAGCTGACAAGAGTGCATCCCAAATGCTTTAGAATTCATTTCTAATTTAAACAGAGAGTAAGAAATACTCCATAACACTCAACCTGTACTCACCATATTAATGGCCCTTACATCGTTGCATTCGTGGTATTGTGACAAATGCATACGTATTACGGGTATCAGTCGTCTTTATATCCTTGAGCATGAAATCATGTATCTGGTACTCACAAACACTATATGCTCTCACGTTTTACATACCCACGTTTATGTATTCTTGCCATTTACCTATTTGTATCTGACATAACTGAGGGTGGTACTGAACATGAATTATCTTATAACATACAGTATCACTCTGTAATCATATGGATATAGTATGAATTACTTCCCTAGCTGGTTTTAGTAGATGCAAGGAATGCCTTTGAAGCCACTCCAGATAAGCATTTTTACCTATGACACATCTTGATCTGTTAAAAGTGCCCACCATTGCCCCTTTAATATAAATAGGGATATCTGGCAGCTTCCTGAAAAAAAACCTGAATGCATTTCCTTAATTGTTTGAGTAGCTCTCAATTAATTATCAAGAAAAGTTTCATGGCGCACATCTGCATTACAAGTGAACAAACAAAATATAAAAGGCCTTTAAAAAAAAAAGTTAACCTTTTGGTTGCCATAGTGCACATTTGTTTGAACTATTACGTGACAGTAATGTGGCACTGCACTCTAGTTGAGAAAAAGTAGTATAAATGGACACCTTGCTTTCATAACACCTGTTAGTATGAAGCAAACAGGTGGAGAAATAAGTCCATCTGGAATACAAGATCATGGTTAGTGAATGACTTAGGGGTTGGCGGTCAATTGAGGGCCTTGTTAGCCCTTTCAGCGCCTGATTATATATTGCATGTTCAATTAAGACTGAAGGGTTTAGGAAAATAATCTGCACCCTAACTTTTAGCAAATGAAACATTTATGGCTATATTTGTTGGCAACCATCGAGCACCTTCCCACACTGGAAATCCCCTGACAGCCCTATTCAAGTCAGCTTTTGAATGTGTCTTATGGCAGAAGACTGCTTAGTAAATGTGGACCTTAAACATATTGTTTAAAGTAAAACAGAGAAATGCAAGGCATTCTTAAACTATTTAGCGCTCTGATATATATACAGGGCTCGACAAATTAGAAAAAAAAGCTACTCGCCCGAAGAAAAAGGTACCGCCCCGCTGTCGAGTCTTACCGGCGGCAGGGTGCTGTGGCGTCTCACAGCATTCTCCTGCGTCTCTCCCTCAAACTCCAGTATCTCCCCCTGCAAGTTGTGTGAAAATGGCTGTGTGGCATTAAAGGACGCCGCGTTGCCATGACAACGGGACGCTATGGGACATTGTGACATCACGTACCGTCCCGTTGTCATTGCAACGCGGCGTCATTTGTCGCCACGCAGCCATTTTCACACGTGCTGCATGGGGAGATACTGGAGTTTGTTATATGCACTAATTTACCTACTACATTTAATAGGCAGAACATAAGAGCCAAGATTTACATCAAGTCACTGAATTGAACAAACCTGCATACAGTATACTGTACTGTATATATTTTATATATATAAAATCAGGTGTAGTGTAACAACAGAGGGTAAAAGCAATAATAATACTAGTGATACCAACAGTAATAATATTGCTGTGAAATAGAGCCAGTCTTAGCCTGAGTAGTCATTCATTTCCACCAGTGAAGGGCAAGGACGTATTGATTATTTTTCAGTGCGCTGCTTGCTTGGTATCTGGGCAGATATCATGCAAATCACGTTCGCTGATGTTTTTTTCCTCTGCATCTTTGAATTAGTTCACCTCTGTGTTGCTTTAAATTGTACCAAATGTCCGGCACCAGAGCCCAAACTATCATTACAAATTCACTCACGGACTCAGTGGCAGACGTAAAGTATGTTTTAAGGCATAACATGATTAACAGTATCCTTTCAAACTCACGCTGTCCCTCCATCTTAGACTGTTCAAACATCTTTGGCAATAGATCAATCTCCCTCTGTTCACTGGGTATGATTATAATGGTTATAGTCTCTTAGAGAGGAGGGAGAGAACAAGGGACCCTGCCATATGATTTATATCTTTAAATCACTGGGCATATAAAACCTTTGTTTTTGATGGGGAATGTCATAGCTGAATTCTGAAGCAATGTCTGCCACTGGGGTTCTGTGGTAGCCAATTAATTTTATAACTCACTGGTTGTGTCATTCAAGGTCAAATGACTTGCCAAAGGTCAAACCTTTAGTGCGGGACCTGTACGATTTAAAACATGCTTTACACTCTCAGTCTTGTTGTTGTAATCTGTGTATAATGTTGTTGGGAATAAAGGTCAACTAGTGTCTAAAACACAGGATTAGATGTACTTAGGTGTGAATGCCAGGATCCTGAAGATTCATATGAGAATTACATTTTAATGGAGTAATATGAAACATAATGGGTTAAAAACAACAATAATCATAATAATAAAAAACCGTGTTAGAGTAAGTGACTTCTTTAAAGATTCAATCCCCATTAAGATAATACAAAATATTTATTTATCCATGCCCCGTGAAATGTACTTTCTTCTGATCCCTAAAATGCATTCTTATCAGATACACGTTGTCCTTAATTGTCATTGAGGCTAATGAAGCAAAAATATTACCTGTACATTTTAGGAGGAACAAACATTCTTATCGCCAAAAGAGATTAGATTTAAAAAAAAAAAAAAAACACCCTGCAAACTATTTGTTCAGTATGGTGGGACAAGTTTAAAAATCCATGTAAAAACATATGATTTTATATAAAAATAATGATTTAAAAATGTGTAAAAAAAAAGTAGTTTTCAAGAAAATGTCAATCATCTCCATTTCACCTATTAAAAAATCCACTGTCGTTTTCTATGGCTCTAGATGGGACTGCACCTCTAACGTGTAATACTTATATTTATGAGACCATTGTTAGGAGAGAAGCAGTAAATAGCTCTATTGGGAATCTCTGGCGTAGACCTGTCTGATATGTGAATGTGCTCACAAGTTACATTTTTATTAGCTTTATGCTCTACGGTGGAGGATTGTTGTCACTTTTTTACCCACCCTAACTTATTTCATGTGTGAAGTAGTGGGGAAAGTTGTGTCGCACGAGACATCAGTTAGGCTGCAGTAACAGTGCGTTCTGTAACACTCGCGCCACCAGTGAATAGATGGGAAACAAAAAAAGTGGGTTTCCGCTTTACAGGAAAGGGAGAGTCAGGGCCATAAAAGTCCATTATACATACAGAGAAAATGACGCCTAGAGAAAAATGAGGGAGAAGATATACAAAAACTAAAAAGACCAGTTGATTGAAGAATGTATTTGTAACGCCTGTATGCCCGCAGACCTGGCCAGTCCCCAGTACTGAGGTGGGTAAGGTTATAACACGCACCCACAGCAGTGAGGGCGTGCCCGGAGTGTGGTAGTGCGTTGCCGGGCCTGTTGAGAAAAGGTTAGCAGATACTTGCAATGTCCTGGGTTCGAGAGTTGGGTAGTAATGTCCGTGAGCCAGAGTTTAGGGGTAATAGAGATCAGCGTAATCAAGTCCATAAGCCAGTGTTCGAGGATAGGAGAAGGCAGCGTAAACATATCCGAATGCATGTGTGCACCTTCTGTAAGGGCTGGATGCGCGCGCACAGTGTGTGCCAGGGAGCGTGAGGAGCATCACGCCGTGGGGGCGCTCGCCAAGGACGGCGAAGGGGCAGGAGGAGCAGCTGAAGGCGGTAACGTGGCAGGGGAGGGAATCGAGGGGCGCCGCGAGCGATGAGTGCCGCAGGAGGAATTGGGAGTTTGGGGATAAGCGCGCACCTTGCGGGGAACGCGCGTGACGGCTGGGTGTGCGTCCGGACAGGGCGCAGAGGAACTGGTGCGGGAGGAGGAAGGGAGAGATGAACGAGGAGGCAGAGGAGGAAGGTCAGAGGCAGGGAGAACAGGGGTGACGGGGACACATTGAGAAGCAGGAATCCAATGAACCATCACAGTATCCCCCCCTTGAGGATCGATCTCCGGGCGATCTTGCCATGGCTTCTGGGGAAATTTTCGATGAAATTGCCAGAGGAGTTTGGGGGCATGAATATGACGAGAGGAAATCCATGAACGCTCTTCTGGACCTACCCCTTCCAATGAACGAGGAATTGTAAGTTGTTTCTGGACCACGAGAGTCGATTATGGAATGAACCTCATATTCCTGCTGTCCATGAATGGTCACGGGGTTTGGTTTATGAGAACGGTCCGGAAAGTGGGAGCTTTGGATGAAAGGTTTGAGCAGGGACACATGGAAAACAGAAGGAATCCTCATGGTGGGAGAAAGTGCCAAACGGTAGGCGACTTGGTTAATCTTCTCCAGAATCTTGAAGGAACCCAAGAATCTCGGGCACAATTTCAGAGATGGGGTCTTGAGCCTTATATTTTTTGAAGACAACCACACTCTGTCTCCGGGTTTAAATGAAGGACCCGGTTGGCGTCGTCGATCTGCCTTAGTTTTTGTCTTGAGACGGAAGTTTGTAGAGTCTTCAGAATCTTCCTCCAAGAGTTTTGAAGAGTAGAGACATGAAAATCCGCTGCCGGAATACCAGAAGGGGAAGAGGAGAGGAGTAGACTGCAAGGGTGGAATCCAAAATTAATGAAAAAAGGGGACTCTTGCGTAGATTCATTTTTAAGAGAATTAATTGCAAACTCGGCCCATGGTAAAAGATCCACCCAGTTGTCTTGAGACTCGGAGACGAAACATCTGAGATACTGCTCTAAGGTCTGATTCATTCTTTCCGTTTGACCATTAGTCTGAGGGTGATATCCAGAGGAAAATAGAAGGGAAATCCCAAGTCTCTGAGAAAACGCACGCCAAAATTTAGAGATGCATTGAGAACCTCTGTCAGAAACAATTGAAGTAGGCACACCGTGTAATCTGAAAATGTCCTTAGAAAAAATATCAGCCAAAGTAGCAGAATTAGGAAGGCCCTTGAGGGGAATAAAGTGTGAATGCTTGGAAAATCTATCTACAACAACAAGAATGGTATTCATTCCTTTAGAATTGGGGAGCTCAACAATAAAGTCCATAGAGATATGTTTCCAAGGTTGCTCCGGAATGGGAAGAGGCATGAGAAGACCAGAAGGTTTGTGATGAGCGGTTTTACTCTGGGCACAGACCGGACAAGCTTTGGTGAAATCAAAAATGTCTTTGTTCATCCCAGGCCACCAAAAGGTCCGTTTAATGAGATCCGCTGTTCGCTTGAAGCCTGAATGGCCGGCAGATCTAGAAGAATGTCCCCAAAGAAGAATTTTGTGGCGAAAACGTGGAGCTGCATATAAGCGTCCCTCCGGCACCTTAAGTCTCCTGGGAATATGAACCTGGGCTTTGTTGATTTCATCTAAAATATCAAAATTGTTGGCAGAAATTATGCACTTGGCAGGGAGAATAGATTCAGCGGATTCATTGGAGTCGTTCTCCGTGGCGAACTGGCGAGAGAGAGCATCTGCTTTGATATTTTTGGTACCAGGAATATAAGAAATTATATAGTTGAAACGGGAGAAAAACAGAGACCAACGAGCCTGACGAGATCCTAATCGTCGAGCCCCTTCAATATACAGTACATTTTTGTGATCAGTGAGGATGGCCACAGGCTCCTTGGTACACTCGAGGATATGTCTAAATTCCTGAAGAGCCAATTTTATGGCCAGTAGCTCACGATTCCCAACATCATAATTTCTCTCGGCAGACGAGAATTTCCGAGAAAAAAAACCGCAGGGATGGAGCTTCTCCTGGGGAGAGGATCTCTGAGAGAGTACTGCACCAGCTCCTACATCAGAGGCGTCAACTTCTAACGTGAAGGGAAGCGAAGTATCAGGATGCCGTAGGATGGGTGCATTGACGAAGGCCTTTTTGAGAAACTCGAAGGCGTCAATGGCTTCGGGAGACCAAGTTGTAGGGTCAGCACCCTTTTTAGTCAGGGCGGTGATGGGTAGAGCAATGGAAGAAAAATTACGGATGAACTTCCGGTAATAATTGGCAAAGCCAAGAAAGCGCTGCACGGCCTTGAGAGAATTTGGCAGCGGTCAGTCGAGAACAGATTTCAATTTTTCTGGGTCCATAGAAAAACCCTGGTTAGAGATAATATAGCCTTGGAAGGCTGTGGACGTTTGGTGGAACAAACATTTCTCCATCTTGGCGTATAAGCGATTAACACGAAGTCTAGAGAGTACCAGTTTGGTATGGCGAATGTGCTCTTTTAAATCCTTAGAGAAAATGAGAATGTAATCCAAATATACGATAACAAATGATAACACGTCCCAGAAGATATCGTTCATGAACTCTTGGAAAAAGGCAGGAGCATTGCATAGCCCGAAGGGCATCACTAGATACTCATAATGTCCAGATCGCGTATTAAACACGGTTTTCCATTCATCCCCTTCTCTTATACGGATGAGATTATAGGCCCCTCTTAAATCGAGTTCGGAGAAGATAGAGGCTCCTTGTTAACAGTCGAAAAGTTCAGAAATTAGGGGAAGAGGATAACGTTTTTTTACCGTCATTTTGTTGAGTCCGCGAAAGTCGATACAGGGTCTTAGGGATCCATCCTTCTTCTTCACGAAGAAGAAGCCTGCCCCGGCGGGGGAGGTAGAGTTGCGGATGAATCCTTTCACCAAATTTTCTTGGATGTAAGACGTCATAGCCTCAGTTTCAGGAATGGATAAAGGGTATGACTTCGACTTCGGGAGGATGGTTCCTGGAATTAAATCAATCGGACAATCGTAGGGACGATGGGGAGGCAATACCTCAGCTTGAACTTTATTGAAAACATCCAGGAACTCGTGATACACCTTCGGCAGAATAGAAAGGTTGTCAGGAACGGAATCCAAACCAGCGAGCACAGCAGCAGGAGGAGTGGTAGACGGAGGTTCAGGAGATGAGGACCACTGGATAGGTACAGTGTCGGTCCAATCTATGCACGGATTGTGGAGCTGCAGCCAAGGCAATCCTAGAATGACCTGAACG
The DNA here is from genome assembly GCF_040206685.1 of Ascaphus truei. NCBI lineage: Eukaryota > Metazoa > Chordata > Amphibia > Anura > Ascaphidae > Ascaphus > Ascaphus truei. Next base: position 132,056,272 of record NC_134486.1, read on the forward strand.
GTGGGAGAATGGAAGATATCAAAAACTATTACCTCCTTATGGCCATCTGCCGTGGTCAACGTAAGAGGAATGGACTCCCAGATGATGAAAACTGGTTGAAGCGGGCGTCCATCGATAGCTTCAAGTCCAATGGGCGCTTTTCTCTTGACCAGAGGGATCTGTTTCTCAGAGGCAAAGATGTGATCCAAGAAGTTGCCGCCAGACCCGAGTCAATGAAAGCTTTTACTTCTAATAGAAGATTTGAGCCCGTCAGCATTACAGGAAGCAAGAGTTTCTTTGGGAGGTCCTTAGGGAGAGAGGGGTAAGAAGAGATTGTACCCAGCAAAAGCCCCTCTACCTTTACTGGGTGTTCTCGTTTCCCGGCTTCAGGGGACAGTACTGGAGCCGATGTTCTGAGGAACCACAATAGAAACAGAGACCCTTCTGACGACATCTCATTCTCTCCGCAGCCTGTAGTTGTTGGCTACCGATTTGCATCGGTTCAGGAGCGTCCAAAGCCAGGAAGGTCGAAGCAGGAGACCTGTGAGAGACAGAGGAGGGAGGAAGAGAACGGGAACAGTGTCGCTCCTCACATCATTCCTGGGTACGTTGATCCATACGTATGCTGAGAGTAATCAGCTGTTCCAGGGAGGACGGCCGGGCGTGAGTTGCGAGATCATCTTTTAACGTATCAGACAGACCGTGCCAGTATGCTGCGGCAAGTGCCTCGTCGTTCCATAGAGTCTCTTCGGTGAGAGTGCGGAACTCTATAGCATATTTAGCAGCGGATCTTTGTGCCTGTGAGATGTGAAACAGAGAAAAGGCGGCCGTCTCCCGGCGTGCGGGAGTGTCAAACACTTGTTGGAATGCATGCCTAAATTTAGGGTAATCTTGGGTCAACTCAGGTTTGTGCTCCCAGATGGGAGAAGCCCAAGCGAGGGCGTCGCCGGTTAGTAAGGCGTAAATGTAGGCCACCTTGGTACGGCCGGTAGGAAAAAGAGAGGGGGACATTTCAAATTGCACCTCGCATTGGTTTAGGAATCCACGGCAAGCGAGAGGGTCCCCATCATACAGATTGGGAGGTGGTATACGTGGTTCTGAGTTACCGTAGGTCCCTGAGACAGGAGGTGACGGAGTCACTGGGGTTTCCTGGAGAGACAGGTTTGCAAGCTGTTGCGAAACAGTGGTTAACTGGCTACTGACAAATTGTAAATGTTCCAAGGAAACACCTTGGCCCACCTCAGGGGGTCTGCATTTGTTGGGCTCTGCATAATGTAACGCCTGTATGCCCGCAGACCTGGCCAGTCCCCAGTACTGAGGTGGGTAAGGTTAAAAACGCACCCAGAGCAGTGAGGGCATGCTCGGAGTGTGGTAGTGTGTTGCCGAGCCTGTTGAGAAAAGGTTAGCAGATACTTGCAATGTCCTGGGTTCGAGAGTTGGGTAGTAATGTCCGTGTGCCAGAGTTTAGGGGTAATAGAGATCAGCGTAATCAAGTCCATAAGCCAGTGTTCGAGGATAGGAGAAGGCAGCGTAAACATATCCGAATGCAGGGTCCAGGGGCAGGAGAAATCAGGGTAACCCAATTCAAAGCAGAGTTCAAGCCAGGGAGATCCAAAGGTAAACAGGGACAGGAACCAGCACTGAAAGAGACAGGAGAGCCAAGCATAGAGACTGCACACACAGGGTTCACAAGAAGCTATGCAGAGCAATGAGCTAGAGGACAGACAGGGAATATAAAGGAGGGAGCACCAATTGGAGAGAGAGGAGGAGCAGAGGGTGGAGTGAGGGGTTGCAGAGATAGGTCAGAAGGAGAAAGGGAGGAGACAGGTAGATCAGACAGGGAAATGGCTTGCACACTATGAGGGGTGGAACCAGGGCTCAGGGAAGACCTACAAGGGAAGCGTGTGCGCGCGCCTTCTGTAAGGGCTGGATGCGCGCACACAGTGAGTGCCAGGGAGCGTGCGGAGCGTCGTGCCGCGGGGGCGCTCGCCAAGGACGGCGACGGGGCAGGAGGAGCAGCTGAAGGAGGAAACGTGGCAGGAGAGGGAATCGAGGGGCGCCGCGAGCGATGAGTGCCGCAGGAGGAATCGGGAGTTTGGGGATAAGCGCGCACCTTGCGGGGAACACGCGTGACGGCTGGGCGTGCGTCCGGACAGGGTGCAGAGGAATGGGTGCGGGAGGAGGAAGGGAGAGATGAACGAGGAGGCAGAGGAGGGAGGTCAGAGGCAGGGAGAACAGGGGTGACAGAGACACATTGAGAAGCAGGATTCCCCTGAACCGTCACAGTATTTTAGATCAGTCAAAAGTGACTCAAAATGAATTAATTGCCAAGGGTCTTAATTTTGCACCAAAGGACAAAATAATTTCAATTTATGTATTGATGCCTGTAACGGAGCGGCCTGTAGGTGAGGTCAGAGAAGAGTCCACACATACATTTCTTGGTAAACCATAATATTTGAGTGGTTTATTTCTCCACAAAACAGCAACCAAACATTAGGGCACCTGCCCCTTTAGGGCAAAACACAAAATCATAAACCAAACACCTACTCCACATTAGGAGACTAAATAAACATTACTCTGGCCCTTTCTATCTGACTGGCCAATTCCCAGTCCAAAACATATAAAACAATACAAAATAAACCAAGACTAGGGCACAATATATAAAGTCTTATCTGACTTTGTTCTGGTCCGGCGTCTCCGATTTCTCCAGATACATTTAAGATGCAGGCGGTGAAGTCCTGCTGCTCCCAGAAAGTCTTGTGCCCTATTTCTTTGCAGGCTTCTCTACTGTGTGGGGCTTTGGGTTCCCCAGACAAACCCCTCTGGTGAACAAGCCTGGATCTCTGCGGGCGGGAGCTCTGTTATCTGTGTTCCTCCAACATGGACACTGAAAAGCAGCTATTTCCTACCTTTTACACCCTGCTTAATCAGGATTTTCACACATCACATGCATGAAACCCGATACCAGTGCAGTTTTCCTGCCCTGTAAAGGGAGATTAACTCCTTGACTCCCTTACAATGCCAATCAATTTTTGTGCCAATTAACACTGAAAAGATTTTTTCTAAGCAAAGAGCACCAGGACGTAGAAAGAAATCTGGCTAATAATATCCCGTCAAAAAAATCTTACCAATTTTTATACCAATTTATTTGTCCATTCTAACGTTAAACTAAAGTCATACTTTTATCTCAGTCACTGCAAAGATCAGTTTCTTGAGGTTTTCCATAAACTAATATTGATGACTAAAATAATTATTGTAAGGACAATTTGAAAATAAAAATAAAAAACTGAGAAACTATCTCTAATAGAACTTATGGAAGTATCGTATTATATAAAAGTAGCACATAAAGGAGGAGGAGGACACCACATTCTATATCCAAGAGGCTAATCGCTGACTGAGAGATAAAAGCCCATACACTAAACTCAAGAATGATCCCACAAAACTATGTTTGAATGAACTGAATGTTTTGTTAATGGGAAGGAAGAAGAACTTAAATATCTCTGAGAGAGAAACCAATATTGCCAGTGTTATACTTCCTCCCGAAAATTCATAAACATTTGGAAAACCTGCCAGACATATTCCTCCAAAGGTATGTAACTAAGATGAAGTCATACTTAACCGACACCCTACATGTTCTATCAATATTGAATGGAGTTGACTGGAAGGATGACTATTTACTAGTCACCTGCGAAGTGACCTCACTATGCAGCTCTATTCACCATGAAGAGGGGTGCAAGATGATATATCAGATTCTGAAACAGGACAAAAATATACCTAAAGAGCAGGTAGATTTAATAGTGGCAGAGACCCTATTTATCCTCAAACAGAACTATTTCTGGTTCAGCTATGCCAACTTGTTCATGGGGGTGTGGGACCAGGATAACATCTGGGCGGGCAATCCACTGGGTGCTAATCTGGTCCTATCGAAGAGATGTACAGTATAGATGACGTGCTATTTGTATGGCGAAAAGATATGCTCATTATACATATTCAAAGAATACTTAAAGAAAGATTTATAGAGAGGGACTACAAAACAGACGTTTTAGATAATGCTTTTTTTTATTACTTAAATTTTTTATTGATCATTTTTCAGAAAAAATTGTGGGGAGGTATATTGATACAGATAAACTGGGAGTAACACAATAGGGAGGAAGGGGTTAGGAGAGAGGGAAAGGGGACAGCACTTATAGTATACATGTATAATATGGTGAACAACAGTTTAAGTACAACATAAATCACACCGTTCAGGATATTTTTATCTAAATATGGGGATATATCTGCATAACGATACCAAGGAGCCCAAATCTCTGAAAATTGTGAGGTGGAGCCGTTCAGGTTGGCTGAGAGTTTTACCATATAAACTATATGGCAGATTTGATTGTTTATTTGATTTAGAGATGGGGGAAGAAGATTATTTCCAATCCTTGGCAATTGTGCACCTAGTAGAGTTTAGAATTTGGGATATAATTTTAGCTTCTTTTTTGTTTTGGTTGGCCATTGGTTTGCCTTGCTGTGTATATATTGGATCATGTGGGACAGTGATCCCCAGGATCCTATGTTTAAGGGCGAACACTTCCCTCCATGTTGGTTGGATTCTGGGGCATGACCAAAATCTATGCAGTATTTTCCCAATTTCTTCACAACCAAGCCAGCACAGTGGGGAGACACCTGGGAGAAAAGAATGCAACCTAGCGGGAGTCATATACTATCTGAATATTAGCTTATAGCTATTCTCCTTGATCAGAACACGATGAGTTTTTGGAAGCGACTTCACAAATATCTTTCCATATATCAAGATCCAAACTGGTGCTTAAATCTTTCTCCCAGGAGATCATATATTTATCAGGGGTTTGGTTACTTTTGATAGGAGTCAGATTATGGTATATCTTGGAGGTAATGCCTTTTGTAAGAGGCTGGTGCAGACACCAATCCTCATATAAGGTTAGATCGTGGAATCGGTTTGGTTTGTAGATAGATTGGATATAGTGTCTGACCTTAAGAAATCTGAAAAATTCAGAGGACAGAATATCATGACTTTTTTGTAGTGACGCAAATGAAGGGACCTTCCCATGAATAAGAATATCGTTGACTCTAAGAACACCTTTTTGAATCCGGGAGTTAGATTTTTGGTTACCCGTATAGAAAGAAAGAGAAGGGTCCATAAACAAAGGTTGCATAAGGGAAGGGAGACCAGTTAGTTGGAACCTGGATTTACGGGTCCCAGAGATTATAGGCAAAGGATATTACCGGGTTCTTCTAAATCTCAATTGGTCTAGTCTTTTTGTTGAGCCAGACGAGATTTTTAATTTCAAATGGGGAGCAAATAAATTCTTCTAGTTCAACCCATCTTTTAGCCGCTGGGTTTATATGCCAACTAATTAGTTGCCCTAATTGAACTGCTCTGTAGTAGTGTTGTAGATTTGGGAGAGCTAAGCCTCCTTCTAATGTAGTTTTATAAAGGATATCTTTGTGGACTCTGAGGCGTCTATTTTGCCATACAAATTTCAATATTTTCTTTTTAATATTGTTTAGGTCTTTCTGGCAGATTTTAACTGGTTGAGTATGGAAAAGATAGAGGAGTCTAGGTAAAATGTTAATTTTAAATGTGGCTAGTCTCCAGGATATTATATATGGATTCCAGGTGGCCAGGCCTTTTGTTATTTGATCAAAAAAAGGTTTAAAATGTGTGTTGTATAGTGTTGAAGGTGGCCAGATCTTTTGTTATTTGGACCTCTAAAAAACACTGTATGAACAGCAGGGAGAACGCCTGAATTGAGCTATACCGTTGGTGGAAAGGGTTATTAACACTCATACATACCAATGGACTCAACCGTGCATAACAGAGGCTGCACAACACTCACTAGAGCAGGAGTCACTGTGTCTATTCTCCCAACAGTAGGTGTGGACTAGTCCGTGTGTGACGTTTACCTCTGTTATGCACGGTTGAGTCCATTTCTCAATATGGACATGGGCATACCCATTGCCACACCGGGGCATTACAGTTGGTATGTATGAGTGTTAACCCTTTCCACCAGAGGTATAGCTCAATCCAGGGGCTCTCTCTGCTGTTCATACAGTGTTTGCACAGTACCTTGCGGTAGAGCGCATTCATTAATATGGGCACAGGCATACTCATAAGCCACACCGCACCTCTGGTACCTTTATGCTAGCATCTTCTAGCTGAGTCACCACTGTGCAAGTGATCAGCTGCGCGCCAGAACCCCTGGTATAATTAGTAGCTGTACACGCCATTGCAGTTTCTGCACACTCTTAAATTAACACGTTCAAGTACTGGCACATTATCGGTATTGGTACAGCCTGATGCCCACACAGGGTATGTACTTGGTACCTATTTGGGGGCATTGTCACCCTCCTGTAGCCCAGTGTCCTATAGCCCTTGTGGTCAGTCCATCTCCACAGGCTGCTATACGCCTCACCAGTCCCTGTCTACACCTTCACTGTTTTAGAAACACCTTAGCAAGGGCCAGCTGTATACCAGCCCCCTCCGAAACATTGATTTAATTCCACTCATTTGTTTAGTTTTATATATAATCCAGAGTGCATCAAGCATTTGACATCGGATTCATATGTATGTGTCCCCCATTCATATGTATTAACCCCCATTCTTTTAACTTGATGACCATTAAACATTTATTTTATTATCATCCATTCAACATTCAGATTAGGAAATTGAGTGCTTAAGTGGGTTTCTTGCTCTTCTCACATATGTGTAATATTAGGATCAAACAGAGAGTTATCGGTTTTCACTATGGCCGTTGGGGCAGAGTATAGCGTGTTTATACCATTTAAGATTTTGGGTGTGAATCCCATCTGTGAGAGCGTGGCTGTCATAAACTGCCAGTCTAATCTATCGAGAGCTTTTTCTGCGTCCAGTGAGAGTAAAAGAGATGGGCGTGATGTTTATTTTGCCACATGTACAGTATTAGGTTCACCGTCCTCCTTGTGTTGTCAAGGGCTTATCTGCCCAGGACAAAATCCACCTGATCCGTATGGATTAGTCTAGGGAAAATACTATTCAATCTAGTCGCCAACATTTTTGCATATCGTTTAAGGTCTGTGTTTAACATAAAAATAAGTCTGTAACTAGAGAACATCAGGGGGGTCTTTTCCCTCCTTTGGGATTACCACTATAGTTACTTGTAGCATATCTCTAGGTGGAGGAAGGCCAAGAAGCATCTCATTAAATATCTTAGTTAAATATGGAAGAAGAATTGTGGAAAATGTATTGTAGTAAAAGTTAGAAAATCCATTCGGACCAGGGGCCTTCCTAATTTTCAAAGATTTGCTTCCAAAACTTCAAGCGGCTCTATAGTTTTTTCGAGATTTACTATATCATTCAGTTCAAGTGTAGGGAGTTGGCAGTCAGTTAGATAATTCCGAATTTTTTTTGCTCTTTTATTTTTGGCCGTATCTCCCACTGGGCCAGATAAATTGTAAAGGGATGTATAATATTCTTTAAATGCATCACTATAGCCATTTTTGGAGTAAATACTATGAATTTTTGATTTTACTTGCTTTTGTTTTAACTTGCGTGCAAGCATTCTATCATTGTTTCATAGTATTTCTGTTGTGTCCATCGTATAGCTTTTTCTGCATTTGTCACCAGCAGAAGTTTTAGTTGGCCTCTTACTGAAATAATTTGTCGGTAATTTTTTCAGGAGGGCGTTGTTTTATGAATAGATTCTAGTTTTGTTAATTTTTGTGTTAATATTTCGATTTGTTTTCTTTTTTCTTTTTTTTCCCAAGAAGCCAGAGCGATCAACTTGCCTCTAATCACTGATTTATGAGCCTCCCAAAGGGTAAAGGAGGAGACCTCTGAGGCCAATTTCTCTTCCATTAATTGGAGATTATATGGATTCATCAATAAAGATTAGTTTAAAGATCACGATCTTGTTTTATTTTTGATTGTAAGACCCTCCAATTTAATCATAAGTGTGGAGTGATCTGACCAGGCAGAGGGGACAATTATTGCTGAGGAAATGTTATCACTAATTTGTTGATCTACTAAGATGTAATCTATATGTGAATAACTGTTATGGGATGGGAAAAAAAGGAGAAGTCCTTTACCTTATTGTTCATTAATCGTCAGGAATCTACCAGCATCAGTTCCTTGGTCATGGATGCAAGTCCTCAAGTAGTAGTAACTATCTTTTGTGGTAGTGGAGGGCTGGGAAACTTATCTAGGCTTGGATCTATTATTGTGTTTATGTCTCCAGCTAGAATTAGAAGACCTCTCTGGACAGAATGTATTACATTTGTTAGCTCCTGGATGAAAGATTCTTGGTTTTCATTAGGGGCATACTGTAAATGTTGGCTATTGTTAGGTAGGTAGAATCCACTGAGCCTGTGATAATTAAAATTCTCCCAGCAAGATCAATTTTAATTTTGTCTACTTTGAAATTTAAATTTTTATGGAAAAGTGTGGCCACACCATTTTTCTTCGTAGGGGATGATGAGTGATAGATTAGAGGATAATCATTACTAAATAGCAATGATTGATCCTCTTTCTTCAGATGGGTTTCTTGTAACATAATTATATCTCCTGCAAGTCTTTTAGCCTCCTAGAGAGCAATTCGTCTCTTTCGTTGGTGTTTAGGCCCTTGGTGTTTTGAGAAATTATATTAATTGGCATAATAAGATTTCAGTGGTATATAGTATAGGTGAACAGAATGAAAACATGTACATGTACAAATGAGTGGAATTAAATCAATGTTTCGGAGGGGGCTGGTATACAGCTGGCCCTTGCTAAGGTGTTTCTAAAACAGTGAAGGTGTAGACAGGGACTGGTGAGGCGTATAGCAGCCTGTGGAGATGGACTGACCACAAGGGCTATAAGACATTGGGCTACAGGAGGGTGACAATGCCCTCAAATAGGTACCAAGTACATACCCTGTGTGGGCATCAGGTTGTACCAATACCGATAATGTGCCAGTACTTGAACGTGTTAATGTAAGAGTGTGCAGAAACTGCAATGGTGTGTACAGCTACTAATTATACCAGGGGTTCTGGCGCGCAGCTGATCACTTGCTTGGTGGTGACTCAGCTATAAAGGTGCTAGCATGAAGGTACCAGAAGTGCGGTGTGGCTTGTGAGTATGCCTGTGCCCATATTAATGAATGGGCTCTACCGCAAGGTACTGTGCAAACACTGTATGAACAGCAAGGAGAACGCCTGAATTGAGCTATACCGTTGGTGGAAAGGGTTATTAACACTCATACATACCAATGGACTCAACCGTGCATAACAGAGGCTGCACAACACTCACTAGAGCAGGAGTCACTGTGTCTATTCTCCCAACAGTAGGTGTGGACTAGTCCGTGTGTGACGTTTACCTCTGTTATGCACGGTTGAGTCCATTTCTCAATATGGACATGGGCATACCCATTGCCACACCGGGGCATTACAGTTGGTATGTATGAGTGTTAACCCTTTCCACCAGAGGTATAGCTCAATCCAGGGGCTCTCTCTGCTGTTCATACAGTGTTTGCACAGTACCTTGCGGTAGAGCCCATTCATTAATATGGGCACAGGCATACTCATAAGCCACACCGCACCTCTGGTACCTTTATGCTAGCATCTTCCTAGCTGAGTCACCACTGTGCAAGTGATCAGCTGCGCGCCAGAACCCCTGGTATAATTAGTAGCTGTACACGCCATTGCAGTTTCTGCACACTCTTAAATTAACACGTTCAAGTACTGGCACATTATCGGTATTGGTACAGCCTGATGCCCACACAGGGTATGTACTTGGTACCTATTTGGGGGCATTGTCACCCTCCTGTAGCCCAGTGTCCTATAGCCCTTGTGGTCAGTCCATCTCCACAGGCTGCTATACGCCTCACCAGTCCCTGTCTACACCTTCACTGTTTTAGAAACACCTTAGCAAGGGCCAGCTGTATACCAGCCCCCTCCGAAACATTGATTTAATTCCACTCATTTGTTTAGTTTTATATATAATCCAGAGTGCATCAAGCATTTGACATCGGATTCATATGTATGTGTCCTTATTTTGGATTTTAACCCCCATTCTTTTAACTTGATGACCATTAAACATTTATTTTATTATCATCCATTCAACATTCAGATTAGGGAATTGAGTGCTTAAGTGGGTTTCTTGCTCTTCTCACATATGTGTAATATTAGGATCAAACAGAGAGTTATCGGTTTTCACTATGGCCGTTGGGGCAGAGTATAGCGTGTTTATACCATTTAAGATTTTGGGTGTGAATCCCATCTGTGAGAGCGTGGCTGTCATAAACTGCCAGTCTAATCTATCGAGAGCTTTTTCTGCGTCCAGTGAGAGTAAAAGAGATGGGCGTGATGTTTATTTTGCCACATGTACAGTATTAGGTTCACCGTCCTCCTTGTGTTGTCAAGGGCTTATCTGCCCAGGACAAAATCCACCTGATCCGTATGGATTAGTCTAGGGAAAATACTATTCAATCTAGTCGCCAACATTTTTGCATATCGTTTAAGGTCTGTGTTTAACATAAAAATAGGTCTGTAACTAGAGAACATCAGGGGGGTCTTTTCCCTCCTTTGGGATTACCACTATAGTTACTTGTAGCATATCTCTAGGTGGAGGAAGGCCAAGAAGCATCTCATTAAATATCTTAGTTAAATATGGAAGAAGAATTGTGGAAAATGTATTGTAGTAAAAGTTAGAAAATCCATTCGGACCAGGGGCCTTCCTAATTTTCAAAGATTTGCTTCCAAAACTTCAAGCGGCTCTATAGTTTTTTCGAGATTTACTATATCATTCAGTTCAAGTGTAGGGAGTTGGCAGTCAGTTAGATAATTCCGAAATTTTTTTGCTCTTTTATTTTTGGCCGTATCTCCCACTGGGCCAGATAAATTGTAAAGGGATGTATAATATTCTTTAAATGCATCACTATAGCCATTTTTGGTGTATATACTATGAATTTTTGATTTTACTTGCTTTTGTTTTAACTTGCGTGCAAGCATTCTATCATTGTTTCATAGTATTTCTGTTGTGTCCATCGTATAGCTTTTTCTGCATTTGTCACCAGCAGAAGTTTTAGTTGGCCTCTTACTGAAATAATTTGTCGGTAATTTTTTCAGGAGGGCGTTGTTTTATGAATAGATTCTAGTTTTGTTAATTTTTGTGTTAATATTTCGATTTGTTTTCTTTTTTCTTTTTTTTCCCAAGAAGCCAGAGCGATCAACTTGCCTCTAATCACTGATTTATGAGCCTCCCAAAGGGTAAAGGAGGAGACCTCTGAGGCCAATTTCTCTTCCATTAATTGGAGATTATATGGATTCATCAATAAAGATTAGTTTAAAGATCACGATCTTGTTTTATTTTTGATTGTAAGACCCTCCAATTTAATCATAAGTGTGGAGTGATCTGACCAGGCAGAGGGGACAATTATTGCTGAGGAAATGTTATCACTAATTTGTTGATCTACTAAGATGTAATCTATATGTGAATAACTGTTATGGGATGGGAAAAAAAGGAGAAGTCCTTTACCTTATTGTTCATTAATCGTCAGGAATCTACCAGCATCAGTTCCTTGGTCATGGATGCAAGTCCTCGAGTAGTAGTAACTATCTTTTGTGGTAGTGGAGGGCTGGGAAACTTATCTAGGCTTGGATCTATTATTGTGTTTATGTCTCCAGCTAGAATTAGAAGACCTCTCTGGACAGAATGTATTACATTTGTTAGCTCCTGGATGAAAGATTCTTGGTTTTCATTAGGGGCATACTGTAAATGTTGGCTATTGTTAGGTAGGTAGAATCCACTGAGCCTGTGATAATTAAAATTCTCCCAGCAAGATCAATTTTAATTTTGTCTACTTTGAAATTTAAATTTTTATGGAAAAGTGTGGCCACACCATTTTTCTTCGTAGGGGATGATGAGTGATAGATTAGAGGATAATCATTACTAAATAGCAATGATTGATCTTCTTTCTTCAGATGGGTTTCTTGTAACATAATTATATCTCCTGCAAGTCTTTTAGCCTCCTAGAGAGCAATTCGTCTCTTTCGGTTGGTGTTTAGGCCCTTGGTGTTTTGAGAAATTATATTAATTGGCATAATAAGATTTCAGTGGTATATAGTGTAGGTGAACAGAATGAAAACATGTACATGTCAGAAAAGTCAGTGCATCAAACTTCATAAACATTCGGGTGCAGGAACAAATATATCGAAAGATAAACAAGTTATTACAGAATAATGACAAATGCTTGTAGAATTGGGCATGGGGAAAGGGTAGATGAGGTAAGGTGTGTTAACAGAGGACCCCAGTTTCCATACTGTGTTTGGGGGGACCAACCAAAATAAATCCCGTGGTGCGAAATAATCTCATCTCATCTCTCATCTGGAGAGACCACGAGACCTGATGCTAACTCCGTTTGGATATAGTCAGCACAAACCAGACGGACTGAGCGGCAGTGAGCAGCGAACGGTGGGCGGCAGCGAGACCATCCCAGATATTCTCTGTCTACCCCATGTTTTAAAATGTTAAAGGACTTGAGAAATGTGAGTGTAACTGACACTATTTTCAAGTTTATAATTATAAATATAACGGTTCTAGGGCCCCCACCCAATCTCAGATTGGCCCCTGTGGTCTAATCGGCCCCCATTACGTCTGTGTGATGTGTTGCACCTGCTGGTAACAGGACTCCTGAGTCTCCTGCTGGTTGGTAATGGGTTAATATCACCATGACAGGCGTCTGAGGTAGTGTCTGAGTCCTACTCACATATGGTACAGCGCCTCCACCCCATCAGGATCTCTGCGGCAGCAGGGGGATGTATCTGATGGGGAACTCCTTCTTGGTGCATCCTCCTGGTAAATGACTCCACACTCACACAGAAGGGATCTTTTGAACAGGGCATCTTTAATGTCACCTCCTCTGACAGACTGCCCATCATATTGGATGTACTTAGCCCAGCATTATCAGGCTGACCATCTTGAGGAAGGTTCCTTCTGCTCCTCCACTCTAATCAGCTTGGTTATTCCAACTCTCCCCTAAGGGAGACCACAGCTGTGCCAGATCCCTGGACACAGTGTGTAAGCAGCTTGTCTCTCTGCCACTTCAGCTGCACAGCCTCACAGCTCTTGCATGAGAAACCTGCACTGTCTGGATCTCATCTCTCACACTACAACACTGTTGCAGACACTTGAACAACTAACTTCAGGAAGTGCTGTGTAATATATCAGCTTCCAGAAAGACCCACCTCTGTGTCACTAATAGTGGACACAGAGCATGCTGTCACTTCCTTTGCTACTATCTTACACATCACAGGGGTTGAGGGCAAACCTCCATGATGACTACTGGCAACCCTGCCCTTTTAATAGGAGTTACTGCACAGCATGAGAGAGATATGTACACCAATTTTATACATGGCTACAATCTCACCCTGGTGGAACCCAACATACCGGGCTGGGATCTAAATGTGTGGAGCCTTCCTTCAGGTAGCACTGCAACACATAACAACATAACAATATATTAGCATAGAAATACATTATTACACATCAATGTACCTGCAAGTTAAACACACAGTGAATAATATTACAGGAAAATACATCCTAACTTAGATGGTGTACAACCAGGATTACTCTCTGATGGAGTATCCATTTTAATGCTAATGCCTTAGATCAGGTTTCTTTACTACCTTAGCCTCTTAAGGTGGCCTGCGCACAGTGTGGTCCACTGGGTTTAGAGCAGCAATACTATAACACTCTGGGTGACATACAGGACACCCACAATCAGCCCATAACTCTGGTCTGGATGCTAGTGGACTGAGAGGATCATGCCCATACACTTCCTTAAGGCATCTCCTGGAGATGTAAGCTATCTTGTCTGTCTCATTATACCAATTCTCATCTGATATTTCACGATCCCAAATTTTCTATAGAACTATCTGAATCCCAATTTTCCTCGTCTCATCCTTCCTCATCATCAGAACTATATCCCCTATCCTCATCAGTGGAACCCATCTCAAACTCAATTTCTCCCTCCCATGGATGGTGAAAATAAAGTAATAACTTTTGGCGATTCCTGGCCACTCGGTCAGATACTGGAGGTACATAGGGGTTTACCTGAGCAACAGGCACAATATGCACAACATTGGTAGTAACCCCAGAGTCCTCAACCAAACCCACCCCGCATCGGTAATCAGTAAGAGGCTTGGGGCCTTCCCATTTACCCAATGACCCACAGTGACTATGGCGGGGACCTGAATTAGCTGGGGCATGGATAGGGGCAATGGCAGGGGCAAAGTGACTCGGGGCTGGGGCCGGGGCAGCAACAGTGTCCAGGGTAAAGTCCTTGACTTTGATTAGGTCATGGCCTACCTCAGGGGACAGTGGCTTCTGGGCCAGAGCAGGTTCATCATTCTTCTTGCTGCTCTATTTCTTCACCGCTTGCCCATCTCTTCTCCTGATAGACTGGTGCTGCACGGTGTTCGCGACGGCGTCAGTTGCTTCCAGCCGGCTCAGCTGTGTTCGCCGGAAGTGATGTCATCGATCTCGCGGGATGAGGTGCCGCCATCTTGGGTTGGGTTCCCCACCGGAACCTCTTCCTCCAGAATGACATCTGCCGCCGGAAGTGATGGTTCTTCTCGCCGCTTTGGTTGGGCCTTCCTTCGCCGTCGCCACTCTCGGCGCCTGTGGAGGGTAAGGGTGTGCCTCACCGCTCCGTCGGCTCGGGATGGTGTCTTCTCTGCCTTCCGCGCTGGGAGTCATCAGGGCCTTGGGACTCATCCACTCTGATTTCACCAGCACAGGTGACCGCAGACTCTCCGGACTCGGCTCCGCTACAGTACAGGTAAGCGCTGGTTCCTTTGCTGCACCGCTGTAGTGGTCCGCCGGTAGGCGCATCACCACCGATATCAGGCTTGCTTGTTCTTCTCCCGAAGAGGCAGACTCCGACGCAGGTAATGGCACCTCCGCAGGGGACCGACAGTGAGGTTCCGGATTCTCGCTGCGGTTGCAGGCCCCTGTTTCTTTAGGCTCCGTCGCAATCATCAATAGCGATCCCCATTCTCCGGGATCAGTTTCTCGACTTTCACCTCGGACGAGGCTCCAGCCGTCAGCTTGGCTGTCTCTCCGCCCGCCTCCACGGTCTGCCCGGTACAAAGGACTGCACGGCCCACAGATAATAGATGCCACATTGGGGACACCCTGCCGTGGTACTGGCTTCTCCGCCCGGCAATCGGCACTGCGTGCACAGGCATCACAATGCTTCGGTATCACCCGCCTTTATTACCAGAAAGCCTCCTGGCAATGAGTAGGGGTGTGCTGCAATGTCCATTTCTTTCTCACTTGTAGTACTGATTACAGGGGACACTTTGCACAGTGGTCTTGCCTGTTCACCAGCTCCTCGCAACTGAAGGGCAGGGTCATTCCTTTAACTCCTCCCTCAGCTAGCTCCATTCTCATTTGACAAAGATAAGGACCCCTCCCCCTGGTAGATATTAGGGGAGGGTCCCACAGATTCACTGGGTGACCCAGCATTGGATCTGAGCCTGTCACAGTCCAGGAGGGTGCAGCCACAACTTTCGCTCCATACCCCCCAGCAGGGTGGGGTTCTCTTTTTGGCGCCAATCCTGGCCAACTTTCTACAATAGCATGATTTGCAGAATTTTCTTCACTCGGCCCACGCGGTCTCCCAGGGAAGCGGGAACCGCCATCTTGGTTTGCACGGCCATTCACTATAGCAGCTGAGGTAGATTTTTGTCGGTTGATCACCGTCTGGCAATCAGGTTCTCCATCCACACCACACATAACAACAATGTCCTCAACACTGTCCTCCAGGGTAGCACCCCGGGATCCTAGGCAGGACAAAAACGGCGCGGCCACAGCCTTGTCGCCACTCCATAACATGCTTGCAAAAGTCCCTCCTTCTGCAGCTCTCTCTTCTGTGGTATATACACCACGTGCGCTCTCTCCATCAGGCGCTGGCCGCCATCTTGGACTCTCCGCACCGCGAGGAGCTTCCCTGCTTGCGGTCGCCATCTTTACTTGGTAATTACTGTAATCGCACATGGTGCTCCTCTCTGCGGGGCAGCGGCCATTTCGATGCAATAAAGAATGCCAGTGCACCACCTACATGTATCTAATATATGTTTGACTCATGTGTACTACCTCAGGCTAGGCTCACTCTCTCTGTGTATCCTGTGTCTACCTTCCTCCAGTATGTGCTCCTCGGTAAATGTCCTGGTTACTGGCTAGAGTACTCTTGCTTCTCCCATGCAGTACTAGGGCGTCAACCTCTCTTGGCTACCTCTAGCGCAGATCCTCTCCAGAAATCCTGACCCAAGTCATCCAGGCTATCCCTTCAGGCATCCTACGACTAGCCGCCTCACGGTGACTAGGACAGCTATAGCCCTGTCTCCAGACCCACTTAACTCCTTTCAGGGCCCCTAGGGTGTGCTTTGCGATGTCGCCACAACCTTCCTGACTACCCCTAGGTCCCGTCCAATACACAGCCGTGACTGGCAGCATACACTCTCCCTGTTTCCTAATGTGCCTAGCAAAAGCCTGTCCTGTTGATACACCTCTCAGCAGCGCCTCCAAAAATCTAACGGTTCTAGGGTCCCCACCCAATCTCAGATTGGCCCCTGTGGTCTAATCGGCCCCCATTACATGTCTGTGTGATGTGGTGCACCTGCTGGTAACAGGACTCCTGAGTCTCCCGCTGGTTGGTAATGGGGAATATCACCATGACAGGCGTCTGAGGTAGTGTCTGAGTCCTACTCACATATGGTACAGCGCCTCCACCCCATCAGGATCTCTGCGGCAGCAGGGGGAAGTATCTGATGGGGAACTCCTTCTTGGTGCATCCTCCTGGTAAATGACTCCACACTCACACAGAAGGGATCTTTTGAACAGGGCATCTTTAATGTCACCTCCTCTGGCAGACTGCCCATCATATTGGATGTACTTAGCCCAGCATTATCAGGCTGACCATCTTGAGGAAGGTTCCTTCTGCTCCTCCACTCTAATCAGCTTGGTTATTCCAACTCTCCCCTAAGGGAGACCACAGCTGTGCCAGATCCCTGAACACAGTGTGTAAGCAGCTTGTCTCTCTGCCACTTCAGCTGCACAGCCTCACAGCTCTTGCATGAGACACCTGCACTGTCTGGATCTCACCTCTCACACTGCAACACTGTTGCAGACACTTGAACAACTAACTTCAGGAAGTGCTGTGTAATATATCAGCTTCCAGACCCACCTCTGTGTCACTAATAGTGGACACAAAGCATGCTATTACTTCCTTTGCTACTATCTTACACATCACAGGGGTTGAGGGCAAACCTCCATGATGACTACTGGCAACCCTGCCCTTTTAACAGGAGTTACTGCACACCATGAGAGAGATATGTACACCAATTTTACACATGGCTAAATAAATGAAAACGATCTGTACTATTGGGCTCTTCCCTTCTTTTCTTCCCTATGTCTGAGATGCTGTCTTGAAGAGCCAGAGATATCAGCTACCATCTATATTTGCTGTGATTAGAGAGGCTGAATCTATCATCAAGATAAGAAGTTTCTCTGCATTTGGTTTTATTTTTGATGATTCAATGTGGGAACCCATCCCTTTGTACTATTATACTAGTGATTTATGATAAGTGTAGCACTGCTTCTCCCCCCCCCCCCTCTCTGGGAGATCTTGCTACAGGTGTCATGGTGCTAAATACCTGTGAGGGTCCAGGAGATGCTGAGGGTCCGCGATGGTAAGGGGGAACAGGACAGGCTTTGGTGATCCGTCAGGCTCTTCTCGTGGTGTCAGCGCCTCGTCACAGCAGGCTCCAGGTGTACTGGAGACAGTCACCACCATTCCAGTTCTCAAGCATACATCTAATGTTGCTTAGGCCGATGTATCTAAAACAGGATCCTTTTTTGAGGAGCCACTGCAGTTGTAATTACAGTGTATGCATGGGTTTTCACGATCAGTCCCAGGCCTCTGGATGGTACTGGCCTTCTTGCAATCTTGAGGCCTTTCAATCTGGTAGGTCTTCTACACTCAACCCCTTAAAGGGCTGAGAGCATGTCTCCTCTCAGCCAGAAGGGGCTCTGCGCCACTTCTCAAACCAGATTCACAACTAGACTGACTATAATTTAGAGCACAGAGGGGGGAGGGCACAGAGTCTGTACCATGATTGGCTGTGCACAGACTCAGTTCACCTCCACCCAAGTCACTCACGGAAGCAGCATGAGGAGGGGTAAACCCCACAGGACAAGCATGCCACTGCTTTAACCACTGGGACTTACGTGACAAGAGGCAGAAAGTAAAGCCTGGACCAGCTATGGCTGCATAAGATTCACAACTGTATTACTGAACGCATACACGTGTAATACCAGCACCAATTTTTTATTTAATTCACATTAAAAGACCTATAAGTCAGGTTCCCGTGGGTGATTAGAGCGGTGGATCAATTAGTATTTCAAGTATTTGCTTTTAACAACTGGTAATCACATCACGATTACGTGCCAGACAAACAAGCATTTCACTTACAGCAGCAGTGCACAACCTGGGGGGGCATGCCTCCTTGGGGGGTGCAAGGTTATTAAGGGGGGGCGCAGGCTGCATGCAGGGAAACCTGGGGGCATGCAGAGCTGTGCACGGGCACACAAGAAGCAGCTCCGTGCTGCTTCTCTGTGCTGTCTGCCTGCAGCGGTGGTGGGGCCTTGCTGCGGGGGCGGGGCCTTCCCTGCTAACAGACATGCCCTCCTCCTTCTGTCTGTTACCGGAGAAGGCTTACTACTCCCCCCCCAGGTGAAAGTGTGTGTGTGTATTGTGATTATGTATGTGTGCTGTGTGTTTGTGTTGGTTGTGATTGAGTGTGTCTTGTCTGTGATTGTGTGTGTTGTGTCTGTGTTGTGATTGAGTGTGTGTTGTGATTGAGTGTGTGTTGTGTCTGTGTGTGTTGTGTTGGTTGTGATTGAGTGTGTGCTGTTTGTGTGGGTGTTGTGATTGAGTGTGTGTGTTATGTCTGTGTTGGTTGTGTGTTGTGTCTGTGTTGGTTGTGATTGGGTGTGTTGTGTCTGTGTGTGTGTTGTGATTGAGTGTGTGTTGTGTCTGTGTTGGTTGTGATTGAGTGTGTGTGTTGTGATTGTGTGTGTGTTGTCTGTGTTGGTTGTGATTATGTGTGTTGTGTGTGCTGTGTGTGTGGGTGTTGTGATTCTGTGTGCGTGTGTGTTGTGTCTGTGTTGTTTGTGATTGAGTATGTGTTGTGTGTTGTGTCTGTGTGTGTGTTGTGATTGATTGAGTGTGTGTGTGATGATTGTGTGTGTTGGTTGTGTGTGTTGTGTCTGTGCGTCTGTGCGTGTGTTTGTTGTGTCTGTGTTGGTTGTGATATGAGCGTGTTGTCTGTATGTGTTGTGATTGTGTGTGGGGGTGTTGTCTGTGGTTGTGATTGAGTGCGTGTTGTGATAGAGTGTGTGTGTGAAGTGTGTGTTGTGATTGAGTGTGTGTGTTGTTTCTGTGTTGGTTGTGCTGTGGGTGTTGTGATTGCGTGTGTGTGTGTTGGTTGTTGTTGTCTGTATGTGTTGTGATTGTGTGTGGGGGTGTTGTCTGTGGTTGTGATTGAGTGTGTGTTGTGATTGAGTGTGTACTGTGTGTGTGGGTGTTGTGATTGAGTGTGTGTGTTGTGTCTGTATTGGTTGTGCTGTGGGTGTTGTGATTGCGTGTGTGTGTGTTGGTTGTTGTTGTCTGTATGTGTTGTGATTGTGTGTGGGGGTGTTGTCTGTGGTTGTGATTGAGTGTGTGTTGTGATTGAGTGTGTACTGTGTGTGGTTGTGTTGTGATTGAATGTGTGTGTTGGTTGTGATATGAGTGTGTTGTCTGTGTGTGTTGTGATTGAGTATGTGTGCGGTGTGTGTGTTGGTTGTGATTGAGTGTGTGATGTGATTGAGTCTGTATGTTGTGTGTGTGTTGTGATTGAGAGTGTGTGCTGTGTGTGGGTGTTGTGATTGAGTGTGTGTGTTGTGTCTGTGTTGGTTGTGCTGTGGGTGTTGTGATTGAGTGTGTGTGTGTGTGTTGTGTCTGTGTTGGTTGTGATTGTGTGTATTTGTGTGTGTTGTGAGTGTGTGTGTGTGTGTTGTGTCTGTGTTGGTTGTGATTGAGTGTGTGTGTTGTGGTTGTGATTGTGTGTGTGTTGTGTCTGTGTTGGTTGTGATTGAGTGTGTGTGCTGTGTGTGGGTGTTGTGATTGAGTGTGTGTGTTGTGTCTGTGTTGGTTGTGCTGTGGGTGTTGTGATTGAGTGTGTGTGTGTGTGTTTTGTGTCTGTGTTGGTTGTGATTGAGTGTGTGTGTTGTGGTTGTGATTATGTGTGTGTTGTGTCTGTGTTGGTTGTGATTGAGTGTGTGTTGTGTCTGTGTGTGTATTGTGATTGAGTGTATTGTGTTGGTTGTGATTGTGTATGTGTTGTGATTGAGTGTGTGTTGTGTCTGTGTCGGTTGTAATTGAGTGTGTGTTGTGTGTGCTGTGTGTGTGGGTGTTGTGTCTGTGTTGGTTGTGATTGAGTATGTTGTGTGTGTGTTGTGTCTGTGTGTGTATTGTGATTGAGTGTATTGTGTTTGTTGTGATTGTGTGTGTGTTGTCATTGAGTGTGTGTTGTGTCTGTGTCGGTTGTAATTGAGTGTGTATTGTGTGTGCTGTGTGTGTGGGTGTTGTGTCTGTGTTGGTTGTGATTGAGTATGTTGTGTGTGTTGTGTCTGTTGGTTGTCTGTGTTTGTGTTGTGATTGAGTGTGTGTGGGTGTTGTGATTGAGTGTTGTGGGTGTTGTGATTATGTATTGTGATTGAATGCAGTGGTGCACAAACTGGGGGGGGGGGCACCCCTTTGAGAGGGCGCGAGATTATTTAGGGGGGCGCATACGGCAAAACCTGGGTACGCGGCTGGCAGACGCTGTGCGCGGCGGCCAAGAAGATGTGCGCTGCGGGCAGCCGAAGATGTGCGCGGGTGGCCGAACAGGACAGTGCAGGTGGCGGCAACGTGATGGTGTGTGTGCGCACGGGAGGGGGCTTCGGAGGAACGGGGGAGGAGCACGCCCAAGCGCTGTGATATCAAACGCCCCTCCTTCTGGTGTCTGCCCTGTAATAGCAATGTGTTCCTGCTCTCCCCCAGTGGCAATCTGCTTTGCTGCGATCCTCTGCAAGTGAAAGGGTAGGCTGCCACTATATCAATCATACTACGAATGTACAGAAATAATGAAAACTAAATAAATAAGTGAAAACACTTCCCCGCTCGTGCTTGCAAAATTATGCAGGACACCCTGTGCTCATGCTTGGAGAGTTGGTGATGTTACCGCTCTCAGAGGCAGCGTGGTTGCAGCCTAATTTTGCGAACGCAGCCTAATTTTGCAAGCACGAGCTGTTGAAATATGTAAGTATTTAGACATATTTGTATTTACATTGTATACCGTTTAATAAAGGTTTTTTTTCATGTGATTTTGATTAAATTTCATGGGTAAAAAGGGGGGCTCGGCATAAAAAAATTGCTCACTCCTGACTTACAGTACAATTCAACTACAAGGAGGATTCCCCTGATAAAGAGCCAGTGAAATGCTAAATGGGTGACTGCAATTGGAGCCATATTTACTAACAGGTGCTATGCAATTGTTTGATCAAACAAGTTTGTATTTGAAGGTTTTATTTTTAATATCACTATGAGGGTAAAGATGTCTCTTAGTAGATGGCAAGGAGGAGTCATATCCGACTAGCACCCTCTCTATCCAGCTTTAAGACCCATCTTAAAACACACCTACTTATCGAAGCATATGAGTAGCTTTGTGGCTGATACTTTACACCTCATACATCGACCGTGGCCCCTTGCTGATGCACTTATCAGAACACCTTCCTACTGTCTCTGTACATTCTTTCTACTTACCAATTAGATTGTAAGCTCTTTGGGGCAGGGACTCCTTTTCCTAAGTGTTACTTTTATCTCCAAAGCGCTTCTTCCCATTATGTGTTATTTCTATTTTTTTGTTATTTATATGATTGTCACGTGTATTACTGCTGTGAAGCGCTACGGTATATACATTAATGGCGCTATATAATTAAAGATATACATACATAATTAAAATCAAAGTCTCGCGAATCTTCCTGTGCCATGGGCTCCATCCAATAAAATATTACCACACTTGAGGATTTTTTGCTGTTTAATATGCCAATAGATTTATAGTTTGCTGATCCAGAGGAGTCCCGGTCTGTTTTACTGACGTAGGCAACTGCACCGCCATCTTCTCTCCATTTGTTTTCACACTTGAGGATTACTTTTTCTTTAATAATCTTTCTGAACCATTCAGGAATGAGTTCAAAGTAATTAGTTGTAACTTAAATTTGTAATCCCACATAGTCGGTCAGTTGAATTTCGTAGGGGCCTCTGAATGGGGAAGTGTTTGGCATAACACACAAGGTAGCAGCCAAAGGAGACCAAACCCTTTCCAAGTGTAATATTAAGTATAGTTAATTAATTTTTTTATAGGTGTCAGATTTGGGTAGAAAAATGCATCGATCGCTCAGAAGAGACCTCTTAAACATGTCACTCAAATTAGTTGACTTTGGTCTTAGCAGGGCTTGCCCCTTTAAGTAGATATCTTAGTCTGCACCATACATGTCCACCACATTTTTTTAAATTTACTTCTCATGGTTTTTTTCCCCCCAGAATCCTTTGTTGATTAGTGTATATCAGAAATTGAAAATGGAACTTGTTGCCCCACCCCAGAAGTAATACAGTGGATACTTGTGCATTTTTTGTAAGATAGAAGCCTGAAGTCAAGGCAATAGTGCTGGTGCAGTATTAGCAGGGACAATTCAACTGCTGTAAGCTAGCTACAGCTGGTGTTCCCAGCCACAGACAAAAAGACAAGCAGTGGTTCAAGTGAACATTTATAGTGTTTTATTGTAGGGTCAAAAGGGTTGAACTTTGAACCACCGCTTTTCTTTTTGTGTGTGCAGCTGAGAACCCCAGCTGTAGCTTTGTTGCACGTCACAGACGCGCCCTCGAGGAAAAATTATTTTATGTAAGGCAAGTTTCTAAATCTTTTCAGACAAAATCTTATTAAAAATGAAAATAAATAAATAAATCTTTACCATTGGCACACATGATAAAAATTGTTGTGGTGTTTGGATATCTTTTTTTGGAAAATCTATGCATGTTGAATCAATATAAAACACATATAATAATGTTATTGTAACTACACTTTTAGAATCATAGGTTCCGTCTCTGAGATGTCAGTAAATGCTATCTTGTTGCGTGCTCTATTAACATTGCCTGGCACAAGCTTCATAATTTGAAGTTCCTGCTTAAAAGCGAGTAAGACATCAATGGCCTTTTCGTGAAAGGAATAAACACTTGCGCTGCCACTGTTCATGGTGGTAATGAGATCATTAACCTTTTCTCTGTTGCTGGTAGTGGCAGGGTAATTACCCTTTTCACTGTCAGTGATGAATATTGGACAATCCATCTTTTCAGTAGTTTGCTACCTATGTAATAACAATGTGCTGAGTAGGCGTTTCATTGCTACTAGTTGTACTTAAAATATGACAAAACTTGCAGTTTACCTCTTTTCACTTAGGAATGACTACCAGCCATAACTGTTTTCTCAGCTACTTTTGTCCACATCTTCTAAGCATGACCAGCTACTTTCCTGCCAGACCAACAGGAAATTAACTCACACTACACCTGCAAGGAGGATTCTTCTATGAAAAAGCAGATGAATTGCTTATTGTTTGGGCAGTATTTATGCCATAAGGCAAGTGCTGAGTCCCGAGTCCCCTAGATGCCAAGGTGTCCTATGGCATACAGTAGCATCGCTTAATATAGTGCCTTATCCCTTGATCACTGTGGTGGCATACGTGTGTATTTTTAAGATATTCTGTA
The DNA here is from genome assembly GCF_040206685.1 of Ascaphus truei. Classification (NCBI taxonomy): domain Eukaryota; kingdom Metazoa; phylum Chordata; class Amphibia; order Anura; family Ascaphidae; genus Ascaphus; species Ascaphus truei. Next base: position 132,080,133 of record NC_134486.1, read on the forward strand.
AACAAAAAGGGAATTTTTGGAACCAGTCCTTGGCTGTCTCCTTGTTAAATGGTTCATCAATGTGATGTGCAAGGTGTTCAGGCAGGTTATACATGTAACGGATTTTCTGGCCTAGCCTGACCCACCCAATCTCACATTGGCCCCTGTGGTCTAACCAGTCCCCATTACAGTGTAGTGTCTGGTGGTGCACCTGTTGGCAACAGGACTCCTGAGTCTCCCGCATGATGTTGTGTGGGGATTGCCAACCCAGACAGGCAGCTGAGGTAGTGTACTTGAGTCCTACCTATATCCAGTGCAGCGCCTCCACCTCATCAGGATCCCAGCGTCCGCTTGTGGATGGTCCTGGTGAGGAACTCCTCTGTGGTGCACTCCTCTGTGTAATCACTCCACACTTACTCACGAGGGTATGATTTAACAAGATCATCTTTATTGACTTGCGGCGGGCCAGCTGCCCCTCACAGTGGTTGTACTCAGCCGCTCATGTTCACGCACTTCCCTTTGAAAGGTGTCCTTTCCCAAATTGGTGGATTCCCTATCTCCCTTTAGAGAGATATTCCCTGTGCCAGGTCCCTGGTCACAGTCTCATGAGCTGCATTCTCCCAAGTCTGTACTCAGACTTGCTCTTTCTACAACCAACTCTGCAACAACCTCCAACAAAACCCTAACTTTTGAGCAGTGCTGTGCCTTATGTATACTCTGGGGGCTGGCACAACTCTGACATCACTAATCATGGATTCAGAGCATGTGACCACTCCCATCCATACATAGGGTGCCTCACCAGGGTGTGAGGGCAAACCTCCATAATTACTGCTGGCATGCCCATAACTTACCAGGCCTTACTGTCAGCAGGAGAGATGACTGTAATCCATTTTACAGCATGGTTACATTCTCCCCCTGGTGAATCCCACCGTCCCCGGCTGGGACCTAAATTTGAAGTACCTTTCTTCAGGAAGCACTGTAAAATGAATGACACACATAATTAGTCACAACATTGACAGATTTCACAAAACATTGCGTCAAGCAAGCCCTGACCAGCAGCCACTAACTTACGCAACAGCCACCCTGTTCCCCCTAATAATAGTGACGAGGATCAGATTTCTTAACTTCCCGACCCCCCATGTCCAGGACGGTCACACTATAATCACGTGGCAACCCCCTTTCAGGTCGATACACCACTTTATGCTTATAGACATTCCTGCCTATACTCCACACCCGCATAAGGTGCGCTATCCTCTCCTCAGCTCTGCTGCCCTTAATGGCACCCCCCTTATTCACCATATACTCCTCTATGGTCTCTCGCAACCATCTGTCCCTATTGTCCTCGATCTCCTGCATGATGGGTTCTGGAACGTGGGGATATTCCAGGCCATGGGAATACTTGTACTTGGCAGAAATAGCCCTCTCAGCCCGGCTGCACCGAGTCAAATTAGCATTCCCTGCCTTCCCTGGCAACACCCAAGACAGGGGCTCGTCTGGGTCCATGGGGTCTGTCAGTATACTGGGACCCTTGGGCTTTATACTGCCATGACAGATTTGAAACCACCACTCCTGCATCTCCTTTTGCCGTTTCTCCGGCATAAATTCTCCCTTAGCCCACCAGTAATCTACTACATCCTCCCTTTGTAGTAGGAACCGAGTGCGGTCCATCCATTCCACATAACCCTCGAATAATGGGGCCCACCATCTGGTCTCCCTAACCTTCTCAGGCTCTGACTCTAGGGATTCTCCCTCCTCTGTGTCCCCCCAGGAAGACACTCCCGATGTCCCAGTAGATCGGGACTTAGGCCACCCCACACGCTTTGGCCTTTCCTCCAACTTCAGGATAGCCATGCTAGGGCTCCAACTAGACGTAGATGCCTCCCCCGAATAGCCTCCACCCACCGACCCATCATCGTACGTATAACTCGCCAGTCTCTCCCCAGTCCGTTCCTCACCGGTTCCCTGGGACCCTCCCGACACTCCCAAACTGGACGTGGACCCACGGGAAAAGGTGACTGGGACAGGGGCTTTATCTAGGGCATGGGTTTGGGCGTATGGACAGGCAAATGGTATCCGCGGAGTTCCGACCCGCTCTCTACCCTTAGATTGTCCAGAATCACTGTGAGGACTCACCCTTCTCGACTCTCCTCGCAGCCTGCCAGCTCTTTGTTGTCACAGGTGATCGAGAAGCACTGCCCGATCGCAGAGGCGTTGTTGTCATCTCTCCGGTCGTTCCGCTACCTCCGCCGGAAGTGACGTCATCACCGGAACCGGAAACTCCGCCATCTTGAGATGGATCCCCATGCGGGATCTCTTCTTCCAGGACGACGTCCGGAAGTTCCGCTGCCTTCTCTTGCACCGCCTGGGCCTGACACTGCCTCTCCTCCACGGATGCCGTCACCGGAGCCTGGTGAGAACAAGGGCTGCTCTTACCGCTCCGCAGGGTGGGCGTGGATCGCCCGTCACTGCTGGACCCGCCGGTCCCAGGAATGGAAGGACTTCGTCTCTCGGCCTTCCACTCCACTGGCGACACCCGACTCCTCTCACCGATACTCCCGGTAAGTGGTAATTTTCTCCCGTTTTCACGACAGGATACTGCCACAGGCCGGATCACTGCACTGGACGACACTCTGGGTTCCTCATCAGAGGAATCCGCTTCCACTCTGCTCGGGGTCACCGTTCGTGGCGACCGCCTTTTAGTCTCTCGGTCAGTACGCTGACTGACCGCTCCTTTCTCCTCGGGCTCGGCCTTAACAACCGGCCCCGATCCCCATTCTCCGGGATCCGCACTTTCTTTCCACAGTGCACCGGGGGACCCAGCGGACAGCCTAACCGTATCCCCCGCAGGTTCGATAGTCTGGATGGGCACAAATGTAGGCAGCGGCCACAAGTACTGTGTGCCACATTGCAGGCAGCGCGCCACCGTGCCCACGGTACCGCCGGGTAGCCTGCATTGTAGACAGAGGCACACCACAGTCTCGGTGCCCACCACCCAAATCACCAGTAAGCCTCCTGGTGCCGAATAGGGTTGAGTGGAGACCATCGTAGTCGCTTCTTGTGGACAGGCCATTGTCTTAGTAGGAATTACTTGCAGCAACGGTCTGTTCTGTACACTGGCTCCGCGCGACTGACAAGCAGGGGTTGAGTTGCCAGCCACTCCCTTGACCAGCTCCACCCTCATCTGACAAAGCTGGAAACCACCCCCACTAGTAGCAATTATGGGCGGGTCCCACAGCTCGATAGGATGTCCTTTAATTGAGGCCACACCTTTCACAGTCCTGGAGGGCGCGGCCACAGCTTTCGCGCCATTACCCCCAAGAGGGTGGGGTTCTTTCTTTGGTGCCAATCCCGGCCAACTGTCTGCAACCTTTGCAACTGCAGAATTCTCTGCAACGAGCCCACGCGGTCTTCCAGGGAAGCGGGAGCCGCCATCTTGGTTTGCTTTTCCAATCACTTTAGCTACTGAGGTAGCTTTTTGTATAGCGCTCACCGGCTGGCAAGCAGATCCTTCTTTTCCACCACACATTACGACAATGTCCTCAACACTGTCCTCCCGGGTAGTACCCTGCGGTCCTAGGCAGGACCAAAACGGTGCGGCCACAGCCTTAGCACCACTCCACAGCAGGCTCGTGAAAGTCATTTCCTTAGCATGCCCTTCACCCACACACACGCCATGTGCGCTCTCTCCATTAGCCTCCGTCCGCCATCTTGGACCCTACGCACCGCGCGGATCCTCCATTCTTGCGGTCGCCATTCTTTCACCGTACTTAGAATTATTGTACATGGAGCTCCTCTCTGCGGGGCAGCTACCACACCGGTACAATAAAGATTACCTTGATGCACCACCTTGTGTACCTAATGTAGGCTGGACTCGTGTTTGCACTACCTCAGGCTAGGCTCACTCTCTCTGTGTCTGCTGTATCTCCTTCCTCCAGTCTGTGCTCCCTTCGGTAAGTGGTCTGGAATGGGCTAGAGTACTCTGGCTCTTCCATGCAGTACTTGGGCGTCTACCTACTGTTGGCTAGCCTAGCGCAGACCCTCTCCAGGATTCCTGACCACGTTAACAGGCTATCCCATTAGGCGTCCTACCAACTAGCACTACCTCAAGGTGACTAGGACAGCTATAGCCCCTCTCCAAACCCCCAACTCCTTTCAGGCCCCTAGGTCGTCCCTGCGAGCTGACAATACTCCATCAGCCCCCTGACTACCCCTAGGTTCCGTCCCAACACAGCACAAAGTGGCAGCATACACTCTCCTGTTTCCTAGTGTGCCTAGCAAAAGCCTGTCCTGTTGACAGGTATCTCAGCAGCGCCTCCAAATGTAACGGATTTTCTGGCCTAGCCTGACCCACCCAATCTCACATTGGCCCCTGTGGTCTAACCAGTCCCCATTACAGTGTAGTGTCTGGTGGTGCACCTGTTTGCAACAGGACTCCTGAGTCTCCCGCATGATGTTGTGTGGGGATTGCCAACCCAGACAGGCAGCTGAGGTAGTGTACTTGAGTCCTACCTATATCCAGTGCAGCGCCTCCACCTCATCAGGATCCCAGCGTCCGCTTGTGGATGGTCCTGGTGAGGAACTCCTCTGTGGTGCACTCCTCTGTGTAATCACTCCACACTTACACACGAGGGTATGATTTAACAAGATCATCTTTATTGACTTGCGGCGGGCCAGCTGCCCCTCACAGTGGTTGTACTCAGCCGCTCATGTTCACGCACTTCCCTTTGAAAGGTGTCCTTTCCCAAATTGGTGGATTCCCTATCTCCCTTTAGAGAGATATTCCCTGTGCCAGGTCCCTGGTCACAGTCTCATGAGCTGCATTCTCCCAAGTCTGTACTCAGACTTGCTCTTTCTACAACCAACTCTGCAACAACCTCCAACAAAACCCTAACTTTTGAGCAGTGCTGTGCCTTATGTATACTCTGGGGGCTGGCACAACTCTGACATCACTAATCATGGATTCAGAGCATGTGACCACTCCCATCCATACATAGGGCACCTCACCAGGGTGTGAGGGCAAACCTCCATAATTACTGCTGGCATGCCCATAACTTACCAGGCCTTACTGTCAGCAGGAGAGATGACTGTAATCCATTTTACAGCATGGTTACATACATATAACTGTTTCCCATTGGAAATTGCAGGAAGGAAACAAAATAATCTGTCTTGGTTTTCTTCTGGTGTAAAATGTAAGTCATTTGAAAATGAGATACAAAGTTATATTTGATGATGTTTTGCTCTACTCCTTATTTGTTTTTATTAACACTGTTTGGAGCAATGAAAGAGATAAGCAACTCACATACAGAGCAGCAGCCGTGGGGTGTGTGACACCTGACAATCTTTCCCCTTCACTGTTTTTAGTTGGACACTGATACATTACGGTCATGAAATAGGCAATAAAACATCTGCTACCTGTAGCCGCAATAACCACTCTTCTCTGAACACATTATTTACGTTATCACTGCAATGATAAATCAGTGCTTCCAAAGCCAACAAATACAATTAGTTGGGATGCAAGATATTCATGACTTTCTGATCTAAGATGTTAAAGCTACAATATTGGCTTCTCAGGTCTTTTTTGTTTTTATTTATTTTTTATCTACTTTAATACACATACCTTATGTAGCACTGAGTCCCCAAACAAATGTGGGGTAGTAGGAGTGTTATTGCTTCTTTAACTTCAATATCTATGCCCTTTTGGCCAAAGGGTTTAACTAAATTACCCTTTTTCATGAGCAGATAAACACTGAGGTACACTGGCGACACACTTTATTCGAGCTCGGCTAGTCCCACGAATTCGGGTATACCCGGGTGTATTGAGGTTTGTGACTGTTTTCTGCCCGAGTGCATTGAGGTATTTTCCAGGCAGGGATTGAAGCATTTTATTCCCGCTGGCTGCAATACTGCACAGTATATATATATATACTGCATTACAATTCATGAATTTATGCCATCATTTAACAGATCAGCCGCCCGTCAGCCAGGCATGAACCCAGGCTGGGAAGGCAAACGCAACGGGGCTTGTCAGAGGTGAGGAGCGGCGCATTCCAGGTATCTGCCAGGTACATACTGGGTATTTGCTCGAATAAAGTGTGTCGGTGCAGTATTGCACTATATGTTGTGTCATTTTGTATGATGCGCTGGCCTTTCTGTCTTTCAATATCTATGCACATTTCACAAGGTTGACAAAACCCAATGAAATTTTTTTTCATTTTGCACTTTGTTGTTGAAGAGCACAATTCATTGCAACCAGGTTGTATAGCTTTTTACTCATTGTTTCTAAAATGTTTATGGTGTAATTACATTTAGGTCTGGAAATAATTGGACACTGACACAATTTTCATAATTTTGGCTCTGTACACCACCACAATGGATTTGAAATTAAACAACTGAGATGCAATAGAAGTGCAGACTTTCAGCTTTAATTCAAGGGGTTGAACAAAAATATCGTATGAAACGTTTAGGAATTGCAACCATTTTCATACACAGTCCCCTTATTTTAGGGGCTCAAATGTAATTAGACAAATTAACACAATCATAAATAAAATGTTCATTTGTAATACTTTGTCGAGAATCCTTTGCAGGCAATGACTGCTTGAAGTCTGGAACGCATGGACATCACCAAATGTTGGGTTTCCTCCTTTGTGATGCTTTGCCAGGCCTTTACTGCAGCTGTCTTCAGTTGTTGTTTGTTCGTGGGTCTTTCTGCCTTAAGTTTGTCTTCAGCAAGTGAAATGCATGCTCGATCAGGTTGAGATCAGGTGATTGACTCGGCCATTGCAGAATATTCCACTTCTTTGCCTTAAAAAACTCCTGGGTTGCTTTCGCACTATGTTTTGGGTCATTGTCCATCTGTAAAGTGAAGCGCCGTCCAATCAACTTCGCTGAATTTGGCTGAATCTGAGAAGACAATATATCCCTATACACTTCAGAATTCATCCGGCTGCTTCTGTCTCCTGTCACATCATCAATAAACACAGTGACCCCGTGCTGAGGGAAGCCATGCATGCCCATGCCATCACACTGCCTCCACCGTGGTTTACAGATGATGTGGTATGCTTCAGATCATGAGCCTTTCCAAGCCGTCTCCATACTTTTTTCTTCCCATTAGTCTGGTACAGGTTAATCTTAGTTTCATCTGTCCAAAGAATGCTGTTCCACAACTGGGCTGGCTTTTTTGGATATTGTTTGGCAAAGTCTAATCTGGCCTTTCTATTCTTGAGGCTTATGAATGGTTTTCACCTTGTGGTGAACCCTCTGTATTTGCTCTCGTGAAGTCTTCTCTTTATGGTAGACTTGGATAATGATATGCCTACCTCCTGGAGAGTGTTCTTCACTTGGCTGGATGTTGTGAAGGGGTTTTTCTTTACCATGGAAAGGATCCCACGATCATCCACCACTTTTGTCTTCAGTGGACGTCCAGGCCTTTTTGTGTTGTAGAGCTCACCAGTGTGTTCTTTTTTTCTCAAAATGTACCAAACTGTTGATTTGGCCACTCCTAATCTTCCTGCTATCTCTCTGATGGATTTTTTTTTTTTGCAGCCTAAGGATGCCCTGTTTCACTTGCATTGAATGCTCCTTTGACCGCATGTTGTGGGTTCACAGCAACAGCTTCCAAATGTGAATGCCACACCTGGAATCAACTCCAGACCTTTTACCTGCTTAATTGATGATAAAATAATGAAGGAATAGCCCCCACCTGTCCATGAAACAGCTTTTGAGTCAATTATCCAATTACTTTTGGTCCCTTGAAAAAGAGGGGGCTACATATTAAAGAGATGTAATTCCCAAACCCTTCCTCCAATTTGCATGTGAATAAACTCAGATTAAAGCTGATAGACTGCACTTTAAGCCAATATTCATTATTTAACTGTAATTTGAATTTATTTTGGTACACAGCCGACATAACAAAACTTGTATCAGTGTCCAATTATTTCCGGACCTAACTGTATATTAGGGGAGCTAAAATGAAGCTAAATAAATAAAGGAAGTGTTTTTGGAAAAAGAAACTAATAGCATTAACGTTTACACCACCCAAAGCTGTCTCACTTTTACCACCTGCTTTAGAGTAATGGATTCTGGGTATGTGAATTCAGAAAGAGACAGGCCCATAGTAAACTGCCCCATTGACTTCAATTAAACCAAAAACATATATTTTTATGAAGAAGCTCTTGGCAGAAGATTCAAGTGTCATCAATATTGTGGTTGAATATCACTTGATTTCACTGAATGGATTCATGAGGCTGCCATCAACCATAACCAAAAAGGACTAGGCAATATTGAAATGGTAGCACCATAAGGTGATAGAGGTTTCACTGCCATGGGTCTGTCTATTTGGTATTTGTCCAGCGGTGTCAGTGAACTTTTCGAAACTGAAGGCCTTGTCTTGTCTGATGGTAATATACAGTTATAACCAAAATGGAAAAGACGGAAATATATCTCATGCAGGGTCTTGAGCAGAGCCTGGTTTCGCCATAATACAAATTGCTAAATCCGTCAGCCCGAATTCTTCAATATTCAGTTGCTGGAGAGCATGCTGATATTGCAGAGTAAAACGGACAGAATCGGCAAGCCCCCCACATTCAGATGATGCTGATCCAGGCATACAAATAGAACAAGGCCCACAGTCATGAGGTAGGCCGCAGTATAGTGAGTAAATTCAGACTCCGGGGAAAGACCCATGGTGGAAGATATGGATCTCTTTGAATAGATCTCCTTCATGCTGCACCATGTGGTATATATTGTGGCTTCTTGTGGCCAAAAGTATTGGATGTCTACCGATGATAAACAGTCTGAGTAGGAGCTGTAGAGTTAGGCTGTGATATTGAAGAGCTCACATCCCGAAAGTACCATCATAAACCTTTTAGAAATGATGCCAAAAAAGTGCAGCTACCCGGCTTGACTGTATTGTGCTCTTCTACAACAAAGTATAAAATGATTATTTGTTAATTGTGACTTCAACTTGTAAGGAATCCACTACTGGCTTTGACTATAGCCTTGCAGACCTCTGCAGTTGCAAGCTTCCTCTGGCAATCTATGGCACAGGTGCTGCCTCTCATTGCAGCTTCTGCCTTGTGCTCTTTCATTGGAGGAATTCTCACACACCCTCCTCCTGTGATTGGATCTCCGCCCTTTATATCATGGGCGTTGGCACTGAACCAGTGCCGAGCATAACCATTCCTACCTCTATGTTACTGTCTCTGCCACAAACCACCCCAGGCCTCTCTCCTAGCGTTCTTACCTTCCAAGTTCCTGAGTATCCAGAGGTCTGTTCTTTCTCCTGTGCTGAAGCGTTGTTGCCAGCACTGGTAACTGCTGCATTCCCTCCTAGCAGTGGCTACCCTTCCTGTCCTGCGGCCTGCTGCTATCCTCCTGCAGTGGCCTGTTCCTGGACGTCTGTGCTGAAGCGTTGTTGCCAGCACTGGCCTGCTGCTATCTCCTTGCAGTGGCCTGCCCTGGATGTCTGTGCTGAAGCGTTGTTGCCAGCACTGGTATCTGCTGCATTCCCTCCCAGCAGTGGCTACCCTTCCTTTCCTGCGGCCTGCTGATATCCTCTTGCAGTGGCCTGCCTTGGACTTCTGTGCTGAAGCGTTAGTTCTCCCCGACGCTGTCCTGCGGTGAACTTCGGCCAGCCTGCTGTCTCCTCCTGCTGAGATCGGCGTCATGGGCCGAGGCCGCACCTCGCGCAGAAGCCACTCCCGCGCCTACGCTCCTAAGCTGAAGCGGGGAACTCCTGACTACCTGTTGCCGAACTCCTGCTTCAATAATGACGATGCTGCCTTCTCCAATCCTGACCCTGCGATGTACGACTACGAACTGCGCACTCCGGATCAGTCTGCGTGGACTAAGGTCGGTGATTATATAACCCCACCTCAGCCCCGCGGTCCGGTCCCGGTTTGTGGCGAGCATCGGCGTAACACAACTACAGCCAACTTATTGAAATGTGTATAGATTTTGAAGTTTAATAAGCAATAACAATAACACTCCTATTCCCTACTTTTATTTGTGTACATTATCTGGGATGGCTTCCAGTTCAGGTGATATTTGTCACTGTTTTCTAGAATAATAAGCACTGAGCCAATACATGGGGAAAACTTTGCATGTCTTGTCTGATAGCTATTTTAAACTATGGCAAGAAGTGGGGTAATGCAAAGTTAATGATGCTTATGTCTCATAGGGGTTTTCTCTCTATCTAGTCTGTATTATGTTATGGGTTTTTTTAACATGGTTTTGTATTGTTGTTTTATAAATATATTTAGCTATGATACTTTCAGAGTGTGCAGTGTTTCTATTAGAACGATCGATTCCATAGTGGTTAAGAGGATTTTTCACTCCTCCATTTTGGGGGGATATTATTTCACCTCTTTATTTCAATTTCTTTTGTTTATTGGTTTATTTTTCTCTCTCTGCATCTCTTTGCCTTGTGAGAAAAGGAAAATACATTACAGTCCACTGGGAATGCCTGGCAGAAAGGTTAACATCATAATACGAATGATTGTTTCCAGCACTGACCCTGCAGAAACAGAGGTGCCAGCATTCACCTAATAAATACCGCCACCAAGGTACAGTAGTAGACCAATACTATAATTTCTAAAATCAGGGTTTCCCAAACTTTTTTTTCCGTGACCCGGTTATTTTTTAACTTCTTTTTCGTGACCCACTAAAAATTTTATCGCCTATACTGGCCTATAGGGCCTGCACAGACACACACACAGCCACTGATATACACACACACACACACACACAGCCACTGATACACACACAGACACACAGCCGCTGATACACACACACACAGCCACTGATACACACACTGATACACACACAGAGCCACTGATACACACACACGCAGCCACTGACACACACCCAGCCACTGACACACACGCAGCCACACAGACACTCCTACACACACACACACACACTGATACACACACACACTGATACACACACAGAGACACTGCTACACACACAGAGACACTGCCACACACACACACACACACACACACACACACACACACACACACACACACACACACACACACACACACACTCGCTTTCCCCTATACGCACACAGACACAAACAGTGAAATACAGGCAACGACGTCTGTGAGTGACTGGAGGGGGGGCCAGGGACACTTGGGTGGGAGAGGGAGGGGGCCAGGGACACTTGGGTGGGTGGGAGGGAGGGGGCCAGGGACACTTGGGTGGGTGGGAGGGGGCCAGGGACACTTGGGTGGGTGGGAGGGGGCCAGGGACACTTGGGTGGGTGGGAGGGAGGGGACCAGGGACACTTGGGTGGGTGGGAGGTGGACAGGGACACTTAGGGGGCCAGGGACACTTGGGTGGGTGGGAGGGGGCCAGGGACACTTTGGGGCCAGGGACACTTGGGTGGGTCGGTGGGAGGGGGCCAGGGACACTTAGGGGGCCAAGGACACTTGGGTGGTTAGGGGGCCAGGGACACTTTTAGGGGGACAGGGACACTTGGGTGGGTGGGTGTAAGGGGGCCAGGGACACTTTGGGGGCCAGGGACACTTGGGTAGGTGGGTGGGAGGGGGCCAGGGACACTTGGGTGGGTGGTAAGGGGCCAGGGACACTTGGGTGGGTGGGAGGGGGCCAGGGACACTAGGGGGCCAGGGACACTTGGGTGTGAGGCAGTGACTGGGTGGGGTGACTTACCTTGCCACCGGACGCTTTCCCCTGCTGCCCCCGATATCCTCTGCTGCCCGGGACAGGAGGTGGGCTTGGGGGCACGGGAGGTGGGCTCGGGAGGGGGTGCCACGGGAGGTGAGCTCAGGAAGCTGGCCGCGGGGGAAGCGGGCCACAGTAGGAGCTTTTACTTCCACCCTCCCCCATGTAACGTGCGGGCCGCAGAGGAGCTGGTACTTCCTCCTCCGTCCCACGTTGGGAGCGGGGGGAGGAAGGGAGCGGGCCCTGCTTGCCCTGCGCAAGCGCGCGGGACCGCGGGGGGAATCGCCGCCATTGTTTTTTAACTTGAGGGGGGGGGGGCGGGAGACACCGCCGGCCAGCCTCGCTGCGACCCGGCAATTTTGGTGCCGTGACCCGGTGTCGGGTCGCGACCCACCATTTGGGAAACGCTGTTCTATATTATAGACAGAAGGGAAAGAAAAGAGATAGAGAAGAGAGGGCAATGAAACATGGTGAATATGTCCACCATTATTTTGAGGCCGGAGGATACTTCATTTTCTTTGCTGTAATACTGTTGGTTAATTAAATAGCTTATTCGTTATATAAAAGTAGAACATTTTCATATCATTTCTGATTGTTTATTGATCTGTATTTCTGCTTTCTTTGTTATTTCTCTGTACTGCTTAGAATGTTTTAACTATTCTGTGTAGAGAACTTCGACAATGTTACATTCCAGATGCAAGATAAAAGGCAAGGTAGCCCCTGTGTTGCTAGCCACTCTAGAAGCGCACGGAAAGCATAGAAACATAGAATATGTGACAAATAAGAACCACTTAATCAACCTAGTCTGCCCATTTTCCTATCTGCTGTAAAACCTTTTTGACCCTTGGTGTTCTTTAATATTTTGGACTATCATTTAAGATATTATTATCTACTATAGATGGAATTGGTTACAATTGTTGAGCACCACACTCACCACATTCTTAGCCATATGTCTCGCCTAAGCATGTTTGAATAATCATTCTCTATTAGCCCCATATCACATAGATTATGTGGTAATTGGTGCATCACAAAATAAGCTCACAAATGCATAAGTCTATTCAGAGTGAATCCAGTATCCAGAACAACTGTATAATCACCCCAGGGAGAAGTGGGGACCTAGTGGTGCCACACAGCTACCACATATAACAGTCCCTAGTGAAACATCACCAACCCATGGGTATGATACATGAACAATTAAACACTAAAGAGGTAATAGCAGAAGGGCTAATGCCCTTTACCTGACGGTGTGTTCCGGATAGGATAGATTCTTCAGCGTGCAGTCCTCGGGAATGTAGATCAGAGCATGTAGAAGAAGGAGGAGCACAGCTACTTCTACATGCTCTTAGCCCCATATCACGTCTGTTGGGGGGCTAATCCATGATCCTTCCACCCGTGAAGAAGTACTTCCTAACATTTCCTCTTAGCCTGCCACCTTCCAGCTTCAGTTTGACTTTGCACCCCTCTTTCTTTGGAATATGCTTTCCTCCTCTATTTTGTTGAATACTTCAATATATTTTAAGGTTTCGATCATATCCCCCCTTTCCGTAGCTGTAAATGTTAAGGTCCTGTAGTTCTTTCCTGATAAATCTTATGTTGTAGATTATGGCTAATTTTAGTAGTCCTTCTTTGCACAATCTCCAATTTATTTGCATCCTTCTGGAGATATTGGGCCTCATTCTAGTAGCTTCGATAACTAAATTATCGAGGATTTTGAGCAGCTATCGCAAAAATTTTCTAGGTAGCTATTCTGAAAGCCTTGATAAATTGGTTAAATCGTGTGGGGAAAGCATTTTTTGGTGATTTCTTGCTCCTGGCCAAACACGTCGTTCGGGAGCAGCAAAACATCTGCAAATCGCATTTTTTCTGAAATCCCGCAATTCTAGAAGCTCTGATTAGATCATCGGAGCTCTGGAATTGCGGCTTTATCAAAGATTCATCTCGCCAGCCCAAGGGTGGTGAGATCGGATCTGCAAGCAGGGCTTTGAAGAAACTTCGGCCAGCCTGCTGTCTCCTCCTGCTGAGATCGGCGTCATGGGCCGAGGCCGCACCTCGCGCAGAAGCCACTCCCGCGCCTACGCTCCTAAGCTGAAGCGGGGAACTCCTGACTACCTGTTGCCGAACTCCTGCTTCAATAATGACGATGCTGCCTTCTCCAATCCTGACCCTGCGATGTACGACTACGAACTGCGCACTCCGGATCAGTCTGCGTGGACTAAGGTCGGTGATTATATAACCCCACCTCAGCCCCGCGGTCCGGTCCCGGTTTGTGGCGAGCATCGGCGTAACACAACTACAGCCAACTTATTGAAATGTGTATAGATTTTGAAGTTTAATAAGCAATAACAATAACACTCCTATTCCCTACTTTTATTTGTGTACATTATCTGGGATGGCTTCCAGTTCAGGTGATATTTGTCACTGTTTTCTAGAATAATAAGCACTGAGCCAATACATGGGGAAAACTTTGCATGTCTTGTCTGATAGCTATTTTAAACTATGGCAAGAAGTGGGGTAATGCAAAGTTAATGATGCTTATGTCTCATAGGGGTTTTCTCTCTATCTAGTCTGTATTATGTTATGGGTTTTTTTAACATGGTTTTGTATTGTTGTTTTATAAATATATTTAGCTATGATACTTTCAGAGTGTGCAGTGTTTCTATTAGAACGATCGATTCCATAGTGGTTAAGAGGATTTTTCACTCCTCCATTTTGGGGGGATATTATTTCACCTCTTTATTTCAATTTCTTTTGTTTATTGGTTTATTTTTCTCTCTCTGCATCTCTTTGCCTTGTGAGAAAAGGAAAATACATTACAGTCCACTGGGAATGCCTGGCAGAAAGGTTAACATCATAATACGAATGATTGTTTCCAGCACTGACCCTGCAGAAACAGAGGTGCCAGCATTCACCTAATAAATACCGCCACCAAGGTACAGTAGTAGACCAATACTATAATTTCTAAAATCAGGGTTTCCCAAACTTTTTTTTCCGTGACCCGGTTATTTTTTAACTTCTTTTTCGTGACCCACTAAAAATTTTATCGCCTATACTGGCCTATAGGGCCTGCACAGACACACACACAGCCACTGATATACACACACACACACACACACAGCCACTGATACACACACAGACACACAGCCGCTGATACACACACACACAGCCACTGATACACACACTGATACACACACAGAGCCACTGATACACACACACGCAGCCACTGACACACACCCAGCCACTGACACACACGCAGCCACACAGACACTCCTACACACACACACACACACTGATACACACACACACTGATACACACACAGAGACACTGCTACACACACAGAGACACTGCCACACACACACACACACACACACACACACACACACACACACACACACACAGACACTGATACACACACACACACACACACACTCGCTTTCCCCTATACGCACACAGACACAAACAGTGAAATACAGGCAACGACGTCTGTGAGTGACTGGAGGGGGGGCCAGGGACACTTGGGTGGGAGAGGGAGGGGGCCAGGGACACTTGGGTGGGTGGGAGGGAGGGGGCCAGGGACACTTGGGTGGGTGGGAGGGGGCCAGGGACACTTGGGTGGGTGGGAGGGGGCCAGGGACACTTGGGTGGGTGGGAGGGAGGGGACCAGGGACACTTGGGTGGGTGGGAGGTGGACAGGGACACTTAGGGGGCCAGGGACACTTGGGTGGGTGGGAGGGGGCCAGGGACACTTTGGGGCCAGGGACACTTGGGTGGGTCGGTGGGAGGGGGCCAGGGACACTTAGGGGGCCAAGGACACTTGGGTGGTTAGGGGGCCAGGGACACTTTTAGGGGGACAGGGACACTTGGGTGGGTGGGTGTAAGGGGGCCAGGGACACTTTGGGGGCCAGGGACACTTGGGTAGGTGGGTGGGAGGGGGCCAGGGACACTTGGGTGGGTGGTAAGGGGCCAGGGACACTTGGGTGGGTGGGAGGGGGCCAGGGACACATGGGGCCAGGGACACTTGGGCGTGAGGCAGTGACTGGGTGGGGTGACTTACCTTGCCACCGGACGCTTTCCCCTGCTGCCCCCGATATCCTCTGCTGCCCGGGACAGGAGGTGGGCTTGGGGGCACGGGAGGTGGGCTCG
Source organism: Ascaphus truei (assembly GCF_040206685.1). Taxonomy (NCBI): domain Eukaryota; kingdom Metazoa; phylum Chordata; class Amphibia; order Anura; family Ascaphidae; genus Ascaphus; species Ascaphus truei. Next base: position 132,095,938 of record NC_134486.1, read on the forward strand.
GGAGGGGGTGCCACGGGAGGTGAGCTCAGGAAGCTGGCCGCGGGGGAAGCGGGCCACAGTAGGAGCTTTTACTTCCACCCTCCCCCATGTAACGTGCGGGCCGCAGAGGAGCTGGTACTTCCTCCTCCGTCCCACGTTGGGAGCGGGGGGAGGAAGGGAGCGGGCCCTGCTTGCCCTGCGCAAGCGCGCGGGACCGCGGGGGGAATCGCCGCCATTGTTTTTTAACTTGAGGGGGGGGGGGCGGGAGACACCGCCGGCCAGCCTCGCTGCGAGCCGGCAATTTTGGTGCCGTGACCCGGTGTCGGGTCGCGACCCACCATTTGGGAAACGCTGTTCTATATTATAGACAGAAGGGAAAGAAAAGAGATAGAGAAGAGAGGGCAATGAAACATGGTGAATATGTCCACCATTATTTTGAGGCCGGAGGATACTTCATTTTCTTTGCTGTAATACTGTTGGTTAATTAAATAGCTTATTCGTTATATAAAAGTAGAACATTTTCATATCATTTCTGATTGTTTATTGATCTGTATTTCTGCTTTCTTTGTTATTTCTCTGTACTGCTTAGAATGTTTTAACTATTCTGTGTAGAGAACTTCGACAATGTTACATTCCAGATGCAAGATAAAAGGCAAGGTAGCCCCTGTGTTGCTAGCCACTCTAGAAGCGCACGGAAAGCATAGAAACATAGAATATGTGACAAATAAGAACCACTTAATCAACCTAGTCTGCCCATTTTCCTATCTGCTGTAAAACCTTTTTGACCCTTGGTGTTCTTTAATATTTTGGACTATCATTTAAGATATTATTATCTACTATAGATGGAATTGGTTACAATTGTTGAGCACCACACTCACCACATTCTTAGCCATATGTCTCGCCTAAGCATGTTTGAATAATCATTCTCTATTAGCCCCATATCACATAGATTATGTGGTAATTGGTGCATCACAAAATAAGCTCACAAATGCATAAGTCTATTCAGAGTGAATCCAGTATCCAGAACAACTGTATAATCACCCCAGGGAGAAGTGGGGACCTAGTGGTGCCACACAGCTACCACATATAACAGTCCCTAGTGAAACATCACCAACCCATGGGTATGATACATGAACAATCCAACACTAAAGAGGTAATAGCAGAAGGGCTAATGCCCTTTACCTGACGGTGTGTTCCGGATAGGATAGATTCTTCAGCGTGCAGTCCTCGGGAATGTAGATCAGAGCATGTAGAAGAAGGAGGAGCACAGCTACTTCTACATGCTCTTAGCCCCATATCACGTCTGTTGGGGGGCTAATCCATGATCCTTCCACCCGTGAAGAAGTACTTCCTAACATTTCCTCTTAGCCTGCCACCTTCCAGCTTCAGTTTGACTTTGCACCCCTCTTTCTTTGGAATATGCTTTCCTCCTCTATTTTGTTGAATACTTCAATATATTTTAAGGTTTCGATCATATCCCCCCTTTCCGTAGCTGTAAATGTTAAGGTCCTGTAGTTCTTTCCTGATAAATCTTATGTTGTAGATTATGGCTAATTTTAGTAGTCCTTCTTTGCACAATCTCCAATTTATTTGCATCCTTCTGGAGATATTGGGCCTCATTCTAGTAGCTTCGATAACTAAATTATCGAGGATTTTGAGCAGCTATCGCAAAAATTTTCTAGGTAGCTATTCTGAAAGCCTTGATAAATTGGTTAAATCGTGTGGGGAAAGCATTTTTTGGTGATTTCTTGCTCCTGGCCAAACACGTCGTTCGGGAGCAGCAAAACATCTGCAAATCGCATTTTTTCTGAAATCCCGCAATTCTAGAAGCTCTGATTAGATCATCGGAGCTCTGGAATTGCGGCTTTATCAAAGATTCATCTCGCCAGCCCAAGGGTGGTGAGATCGGATCTGCAAGCAGGGCTTTGAAGAAAAAAAAATGTATTTTTCCTTCATCAGATTGAAACCGGGGGTCTCCGGGGTTGATATACATTAATATCACCTCCGGAGAACTCCGGCATCAATCCGATGCAATAAAAATGCATTTACTGGCAGCTTCATTACCCTATCCCCCCTTCTCTACCCAACACATACAGTACAGTAATGGGCAAAATTACTATTATCCAGATATGGATAATAGTGAATTTTCCCTTTCAAATAAAACAATATACAGCAGCATAAAGTAAATAAATCTTCTACTTACCCCTGCCAGGATATAAGATCTCCTCATCACCGATCACATACATGTTCTCCATTGGCAGGAACACAACAAGAAAAAATACAATCTAATGGCCCCTGTGTATTTTGGGGCATGTTGATATTTTTTTTAATGTTGCCCATTGAATGCTATAGTGGCTTATCATGCCCATATTACTGTCTATGGGCATGATGTACTACTGTGCCAATCAATGGGTAGAGGGTGGGGGTATTTGTGCCGGGGTGGATGGTTAGGCCTCCCGGATGGGTAATAGGGGAGGGGGGTTAACCCCTTAATTACTATAGCAGTTACTAATCGCTACGGTGATTAAGGGGTTAGGGGCCATTAGATTGTATTTTTTCTTGCTGTGTTCCTGCCAACGGAGGACATGGACATGGAGATTAATGATGAGGATGACCTTCATCCTCGCAGGGGTAAGTAGAAGATTTATTTACTTTATGCTGCTGTATATTGTTTTATTTTGAATGGGCAAATGCACTATTATCCATATCTTGATAATAGTAATTTTGTCTATTACTGTACTGTATGTGTTGGAGCGGTTGTTGGGGGTAGAGGAGGTGGGTATTAAGGTTGTTGTGTTTTTTTATGTTTCTTGGGGGTAGAGGGATTGGCTGAAGGGGGTAGTTGCCCCTAAGGTGGGTGGTTAGGCCTACCGGGTGGGTAGTGGGCAAAGTTAACCCCTTCATTACCATAGTGGTTCTCACCACTATGGTAGTGAAGGGGTTAACCACTCCCGCCATCTTGCCGACAGGCCCAACCACACACCCTGGGCAACTACCCTCTTCGTCCACCCCCTCTGCCTGAAATAAACATGCTATTCAGGTTTAACCCCTTCCTTGCCTTAGCGGTTAGCCGCTAAGGTAATGTACCTGTTTTAATTATTTTTTATAGTATGGAGCAGGGGGTCTTCGGAGAAGAACCGCGTTGATTTCAGGTCCGGGGACCCCCTGCTTCCTAAGATACAGGCCTGTTATGGGGTGCCGGTATCCCCATGCAATGTTTAAATGTCCCGCGTCACTTGACCGGGACATTTAAATCCATAGGAGATACCAGCACCCCATAATGGGGCCTGTATCTCTGGAAGCAGGGGGTCCCCGGACCTGAAATCAACACAGTACTTCTCCGGAGACTCCCTGCTCCTGCACACTATTACTAAAAGTTTTATTAAAACAGTGTGATCGCCTGTGTGAATTGTACAGGGAGAGGCGGCTCTCTCTGTGCAGCTCTCTATACAGCTGGGCCCGATCTCACAGGGAGAATTTTGAGAGATGCTGAGATTAGTTTTTCTACTTCACCGAGTGGTTTAGGCATTTTTCCTGCCGCACAGTTTGAGTTGGGTTCAGATTCTTTCTGAATACCGTGATAACTTAAATTTCACACCGTTCGGCGGGAACATGCCAAACCCTGCGATGTAGCAGCAAACTCATCGAAGCCACTAGAATGAGGCCCATTGTCTGCAGAACTGAACACAGTTCTCTAGGAAAAGTCTTATCAATTATCTATAAAGAAACATCACCACCCCTCTCTAGGCTGGACATAATGGTGAAATGTGCGACGCGCAAGAGAATCGTTGGTAATTAAGATTTTTTTTTATAAATGACCTGACTGTTACGTAATTTGTTCTAAATTTCACTCCAAGTATTCACCATTTTGCACCAATTTATATTCTGTTTCGTAAAAAAATTGGGGAGGAGTCTTGGGAGGAAGTGTCCTTCTGAGGATTTTTTTTAGGAAATACAATATGAAATAGTGCAAATTGATGCATGCTTGGAGTGAAATTTAGAACAAATGATGTAATGGTCAGATCATTTATAAATAACTGACCTGCAGTCATACTGTACATGGCGAGCAATACTAATCTAAATGCTTCTCCCACAAATTCCAAGATTGTTGCACCCCTCCTCACATTCTCTCCCCTTATCCTCTCACCCTCCCACTCCCCCCATCCTCTCACCCTCCTCCCCTCATCCTCTCTCACCCTCCCTTCCTTCATTCTCTCTCATCCCCCCTCCCTTCATCCTCTCTCATCCCCCCTCCCTTCATCCTCTCGCCCCTTCATCCTCTCTCATCTCTCCTCCCTTCATCCTCTCACCCTCCCTCTCCTTCATCCTCTCTCACCCTCCCCCTCCCATCATCCTCTCTCATCCCCCCTCCCTTCATCCTCTCTCATCTCTCCTCCCTTCATCCTCTCTCACCCCACCTCCATTCATCCTCTCACCCCCCTCCGTTCATCCCTTCATCCTCTCTCATATCCTCTCTCATCCCCCTCCCTTCATCCTCTCTCACCCCACCTCCATTCATCCTCTCACCCCCCTCCCTTCATCCTTCATCCTCTCTCATATCCTCTCTCATCCGCCCTCCCTTCATCCTCTCTCATCCCCCCTCACCCCCTATTCCTTCATCCTCTCTCACCTCCCCTCCCTTCATCCTCTCTCATCCTCCCTTCAACCTCTCACCCCCTCTCCCTTCATCCTCTCTCACCCCCCCCTCCCTTCATCCTCTCTCATCCCCCCTTCATCCTCTCTCATCACCCCTCCAATCAACCTCTCTCATCCCCCCTCCCATCATCCACTTATCCCCCCTCCCATCATCCACTATCATCCCCCCTCCCTTCATCCTCTCTCACCCCTCTCCATTCATCCTTTCTCACCCCCCTCCCTTCATCCTCTCACCCCTTCTCCCTGTCATTATCACCCTCACAGGATGGCCAGAGAAAACACACACACACACACACACACACACACACACACACACACACACACACACACACACACACACACACACACACACACACACACACACACACACAACAGTACAAGTACAAATACACACATACACCAGGACAAAACAGAACAAATACAGGCAGGGCACAGGCAGGATACTCAGCCTCAACTCTCTGCTCCATGCGTTTCCTCCGCTCTTTGGCCCCACACCCAGGCTCCTGCCACCTCCTCCTGATTGACTGCATTACACAGCAGCAGACAATCAGGAGGAGGAAGCTGCCCAGCCCCCTAGCAGCAGCAGCCCTGCTCTATCCCTTCTCAAGGGAAATCCCGTGATTGGTTGCTAAGTCCGGAGACATACGACCGGAAACATACATGTCCGGTATTATCTCTCATTTTTTACTGGACAGAGTAACTAAATACCGGGCTGTCCGGTTCAATACCCCTGGCAACCCTACCCCTCTCTGGTATTAATATCTCTCCCCATACAACCTAACACTCTGCTGAAGGGACTGTACTTTAATGCCACCAATGATGAAAAATGCAAACATACTGTGACGTCACCTTTGTTTCCACTACCTCTAGCCCTCCCTCTTCCCTGCGTCCTCACACTCTCCCTCGCGGCCGTTCCTCTGCGGCACGGTTGGCATGCCCTGACTCGCGTTCAGGCCACCTGTGCGTCCTCCGCAATGTGCACGCGCGTTCACGATCACTGGTACCCCTCCGCGGCACCCGTGGCCCCCGGCGTGTCTCTATTCCCCCAGCCTCCACATTACCTTGCTCCTCTGCCACTCCGTCTCTCTCACCCCCATTACCGAGCTCCCCCGCGGCGCTTCCACCCTCACGTTCTGTGACACGCGTGGTGCATGCGCATAATACCCTTACAGAGGGCGCGCGCACACGCTCAAGTTATCTGCTGTGGGTGCGTGTTACACCCTTACCCACCTCAGTACTGGGGACTGACCAGGTCTGCGGGCATACAGGCGGTACATTAAGCAGAGCCCAACAAATGCAGACCCCCCCTGAGGTGGGCCAAGGTGTTTCCGTGGAACAGTTGCAATTTGTCAGTAATCAACTGACCTCTGTGTCACAACAACTTGCCAACTTGTCTCTCCGGGAAACCCCAGTTGCTCCAGCACCCTCTGTCCCTGTGGCTATTAGCAATCCAGGACCACGTATACCACCTCCCAACCGGTACGATGGGGACCCTCTCACTTGCCGAGGATTCTTGAACCAATGCGAGGTTCAATTTGAAATGTCCCACTCCCTCTTCCTTACTGGCCATACCAAGGTGGCCTACATTTACGCCTTACTCACTGGTGACGCTCTCGCTTTGGCCTCTCCCCTCTGGGAACACCAACCTGAGTTAACCCAAGACTATCCCAAGTTTAGGCATGAGTTTCAACAGGTGTTTGACACACCAGCACGTAGGGAAACTGCTGCTTTTTCTTTGTTCCATATCACGCAGGCTCGGAGGTCAGCTGCAAGATACGCAGTGGAGTTCCGCACCATCACCGCAGAAACCCAATGGAACGACGAGGCTCTTGGCATGTCCGACACTCTAAAGGATGACCTCGCAGCTCACGCTCGGCCTACTTCCCTTAAGGAACTCATTGCACTCATCATCCGTATGGATCAACGTAACCAAGAACGACGACACGAGTGTCACTGTTCTCGTTCCCTCCCCCCTCCTTCTGCTTCTCACAGGCCTTCTCCTTCGCCCTGCCTTGCGTTGGATGCTCCTGAACTGATGCAGAGAAAGCACAACATCGTGAGGAGGGTCTCTGCTATTATTGCAGTTCCCCTGAGCATCGGCTCCGAAACTGTTACCTGAAGCCGGGAAACGGGAACGCCGAATAAAGGTAGAGGGGCTTCTACTGGGTACTATCTCTCCTTGCCCATATCTCCCTAAGGAACTACCTAAAAAACTTATGCTCCCTTTAACGCTGGCGGGTCCTGATCTTCAAATAGAAGTGAAAGCCTTCATCGACTCTGGGTCTGGTGGTAACTTTCTTGATCATACCTTCGCCTGCAAGAACCGAATTCCTTTGGTCAAGAAAAGATCGCCCATTGGCCTGGAGGCTATCGATGGACGCCCGCTTCAACAAGCCTTCATCATTTTGGAGTCCATTCCACTTACCCTGACCACCGCGGATGGCCATAAAGAGGTGATGGTCTTCGATTTCTTTCATTCTCCTACTGTCCAGGTTATTCTAGGATTGCTGTGGCTGCAGCTTCACAATCAACGTATAGATTGGACCGATGCCTTACCCATCCAATGGTCCACCTCCTCAGAGAAGTCGGTTACTCCTCCTGCTGCCGTGCTCGCTGGCCTGGAAATCACTTCCTCTAACTTGTCCACTCTGCCGACGGTGTATCACGAGTATTTGGATGTTTTCAACAAAGTACAAGCTGAGGTATTACCTCCCCATCGCCCCTACGATTGTCCTATTGATTTAATTCCAGGAACCATTCTCCCTAAATCTAAATCGTATCCCTTGTCGGTGCCAGAGACAGAAGTTATGACGACTTATATCCAAGAGAATTTGGAGAATGGATACATCCGCAACTCTACCTCCCCCGCCGGGGCAGGCTTCTCCTTCGTGAAGACCTTGTATTGACTTTCGTGGGCTTAACAAAATTACGGTAAAAAAACGATACCCTCTCCCTTTAATTTCTGAACTCTTCGACCGTCTACAAGGAGCATCTATATTCTCCAAACTCGATTTAAGAGGGGCTTATAATCTTATTAGAATAAGAGACGGGGGATGAATGGAAAACCGCGTTTAACATGCGTTCTGCACATTATGAGTATTTAGTAATGCCCTTCGGGCTGTGCAATGCTCCTGCTGTTTTCCAACAGTGCATGAACGATATCTTTCAGGGCGTTTTGGGGACGTTCGTTATCTTATATTTGGACAACATCCTCATTTTCTCTAAGAACTTAGAGGAGCACATTCGCCATATCAAACTGGTACTCTAGGCTTAGTGCTAATCGCCTCTATGCAAAAATGGAGAAATGCCTGTTCCATCACACGTCCACGGCCTTCCTAGGCTATATTATATCTAACCAAGGCTTTACTATGGATCCTGAGAAATTGAAGTCTGTACTCGACTGGCCCTTGCCGAATTCTCTCAAGGCCGTGCAGCGCTTCCTTGGCTATGCCAATTATTACCGGAAGTTCATCCATAATTTCTCTACCATCGCTTTGCCTATTACCGCCTTAACCAAGAAGGGTGCTGATCCTACTACTTGGTATCCCGAAGCCATAGAAGCCTTCAAATTCCTCAAGAAAGCCTTTGTGTCTGCGCCCCCCCTAGGGCATCCTGATACTTCTCTTCCCTTCACGCTAGAAGTTGACGCCTCCGATGTGGGAGCCGTTGCAGTACTCTCTCAGAGAACCTCTCCACAGGAGAAACTCTATCCGTGTGGATTCTTTTCTCAGAAGTTCTCTTCGGCTGAGAGAAATTACGATGTTGGGAACCGTGAGTTACTGGCCATTAAATTGGCTCTCCAGGATTGGAGGCATCTTCTCGAAGGTACCAAGGAGCCGATTGCCATCCTCACTGCTCACAAAAACTTATTGTATATTGAGGGGGCTCGTCGATTAGGATCCCGTCAGGCTCGCTGGGCACTGTTCTTCTCCCGTTTCAACTATACCATTTCTTATATTCCCGGCACCAAAAATATTAAGGCGGATGCTCTCTTTCGCCAGTTCGCTATGGAGAACGACTCTAACGAATCCACTGAATCAATTCTTCCAGCCAAATGTATTATTTCCGCCAATAATTTCGATGTTTTGGATGAAATTAACAAAGCACAGGTTCACATCCCCAGGAGATTTAGCGTGCCAGAAGGACGCTTGTACGCAGCTCCACGTTTTCACCACAAGATTCTACTTTGGGGGCATTCTTCAAGATCGGCCGGTCATCCAGGCTTCAAAAGGACAGCAGATTTTATCAAACGGACCTTTTGGTGGCCTAAGATGAACAAGAACATTTTCAACTTCACCAGTGCTTGTCCGATCTGTGCCCAGAGTAAGTCCGCCCGTCACAAACCCTCTGGTCTCCTCATGCCCCTCCCCATTCCATTAACTCTATGGACTTTATTGTGGAACTCCCCAATTCTAAAGGAATGAATACCATCCTTGTTGTAGTAGATAGGTTTTCCAAGCAATCACACTTTATACCTCTCAAGGGTCTTCCTAATTCAGCTACTCTTGTCATGGAAAAATGTGTCCACTCCCAATTAAGCGATTTCTATACCAAGACAAATTTCCCTAGCCAATTCCAATCTGGGTTTCGTCCCAAACACTCCACCGTAACTACCCTGCTAAAAGTTTGCAATGAAATCCAGTGTGGAATGGAACGGGGACAACTCACTGGTGCAGTATTCCTAGATTTTGCAAAGGCTTTTGACACAGTTGATCATGCTATCCTGCTTAACAAACTCCAGAGCTCTGGAATAGGGAAGAATGCTTTAAGCTGGTTTCAGTCCTACCTATCAGGAAGATCCCAACATGTGTCCATCTCAGGCTCTAACTCCAACACCTGGATATCAATCCTATATGCACACAGCCATAGCCTCTCTGACCTTCCACACATACTTCAGTCTGACTTTTTGAGACTCGAAAATTGGATTTCACAAAACAAACTGTTTTTAAACACTGACAAGACTGTAACAATGGTATTTGGGACCAAGACTAAATTTGTAAAGCTTCCAGCGACTGAGCTCCAGATTACAACCAACACTAACACCACCCTAACTCCTGTCATTAGTTTTAAATACCTGGGCTTATGGCTTGACTCCCACTTAACATTCGGGATGCACATTGATACCCTGACAACCAAGACCTATGCCAAACTAGGGGTACTTTACAGGAACAAATCCTCCCTAAGTCTCCTGGTCAGAAAGCGTATCGCACAGCAGATGCTAATGCCAATTATTGACTATGGAGACATAGTATATGCCTCGGCACCTCAAACCCACCTTAGCAAACTTGACACCCTCTACAATTCAATTTGTCGTTTTGTTCTCCAATGCAACTACAACACACATCACTGCGAAATGCTCAAAGAACTAGATTGGTCAACACTAGAGTCTAGGCGCAAAGTTCACCTTTCCTGTCTTGCCTTTAAATTCTTCATGGGCAAGCTACCCAGCTACCTGAACAAGCTCTTCACCCCTACCACTTGCAGCACTTCTCACCTGAGATCAGACTCCAAAAGACTGTTCATGGTCCCAGGGCTCAACAAAGTATCCGGACGTTCCTCCTTCTCTTACCGTGCACCCCAAAACTGGAACAACCTACCAGAGACTCTTACATCCACCACCAGTTTACGTTCTTTCAAATCAAGGCTGTCTCACATTTTAACCTGGTCTGTAACTGTTTCATACGCTCATAATATATATTTTCTTTAACTGTGCACGCAATGTCTTGTATATAATGTATACCCTGCTCATTTATGAAACTGTACTTGTAACCATGTATTATTTGTTTTACTCTGTGCCCAGGACATACTTGAAAACGAGAGGTAACTCTCAATGTATTACTTCCTGGTAAAAATATTTTATAAATAAACTCTGGCCGACATTTTTTCTAAAGAAATTTTTAGATTACACGGTGTACCTATTTCAATTGTTTCTGACAGAGGTTCTCAATTCATTTCTAAGTTTTGGTGTGCGTTTTCCCAGAGACGTGGGATCTCTCTTCTATTTTCCTCGGGTTATCACCCTCAGACCAACGGTCAAACAGAAAGAATGAATCAGTCCCTCGAGCAGTATCTCAGATGTTTCGTCTCCGAGTCTCAAGACAACTGGGTGGATCTATTACCTTGGGCCGAGTTTGCTATTAATTCCTTAAAAAACGAGTCTACGCAAGAGTCGCCTTTCTTCATTAATTTTGGATTCCATCCTAGCAGTCTTCCCCTCTCCTCCCTCCCCTCTAGTGTTCCTGCAGCTGATTCTCATGTCTCCACTCTCCAAGACTTTTGGAAGAAAATTAAAAAAACCTTACAAACTGCTGTCTAAAGACAAAAGACAAAAGCAGATCGGCGACGTCAAGCAGGTCCATCGTTTAAACCCGGAGACAGAGTTTGGTTATCCTCTAAAAATATAAGGCTCAAGACTCCTTCTCAGAAATTGTCTCCAAGATTCTTGGGTCCTTTTAAAGTCCTCGAGAGGATCAACCCGGTCGCGTACCGTTTGGCACTTCCCTCCACCATGAGGATCCCCTCGGTGTGCCATGTGTCGTTACTCAAACCAGTTATCCAAAGCGCTCATTTTCCTGATCGTCCCCAAAGACCCAACCCTGTCACCATTCAAGGTCAACAAGAGTATGAGGTCCACTCCATACTCGATTCCCGTTGGTCCAGAGGCAGTTCCTTGTCCACTGGAAGGATTATGGACCAGAGGAACGTTCATGGATACCGTCTCACCACATTCACGCCCCAACGCTCCTTAAGCGGAAGTTCCCTCAAAAGCCATGGCAAGATCGTCCGGAGTCCGATCCTCAAGGGGGGGATACTGTGACGAATCGGGGGACTCGTGCTTCCAGCGTGTCCCCGTCACCTGTTTCCACTACCTCTAGCCCTCCCTCTTCCCTGCGTCCTCGCTCTCTCCCTCGCGGCCGTTCCTATGCGGCACGGTTGGCATGCCCTGACGCGCATTCAGGCCACCTGCGCGTCCTTTACAATGTGCACGCGCGTTCACGATCACTGGTACCCCTCCACGGCACCCGCGGCCCACGGCGTGTCTCTATTCCCCCAGCCTCCACATTACCTTGCTCCTCTGCCTCTCCGTCTCTCTCACCCCCATTGCCGAGCGCCCCCACGGCACTTCCTCCCTCATGTTCTGTGACACGCGCGGTGCACGCACATAATATCCTTACAGAGGGCGCGCACACGCTCCAGTTATCTGCCGTCTAGCTCCGCCCCCTGTGGCTTACAAGCCATATCTTTTAGTTATTTCCCTGTCTCCTCCCTTGCTCTCTCAGACCTATCCCTACAAACTCTCACTCAACCCTCTGCTCCTCCTCTCTCTCCTATTGGTTCTCCTTCCTTTATAACCCCACTCTGTCCACTTCCTCATTGCTCTGCATAGCTTTCCTGTGACTCCTGTGTGTGCAGTGTCTATGCCTAGCTTCCTTGTTTGTTTCAGCGCTGGTTCCTGTCCCTGCTCCTGTTTGGATTCCCCTGGTTTGAACTACTGCTTTGGATTTGACTACTCTGCTTTCTCCTGCCCTTGAACCTTGGCTTACGGACACCACTACGCTGCTCTCTCCAATCCTTGAACTTTGGCACACGGACATTACTATCCGATCTCTGGCACCCCGGACTTTGCAAGTATACATTAACCCCTTTCTTACCAGGCCCGGCAATGCATTACCACACTCCGGGCACGCCCTCACTGCTGTGGGTGCGTGTTATACCCTTATCCACCTCAGTACTAGGGACTGACCAGGTGTGCGGGCATACAGGCATTACACATGCAGATATTATTCAATTTGAAATCATTGATAGTAGTCAATCCCTGATGTTTCGCTTCATTATAGGTCATCAATGCTTACAAAGTCTTATGTTGCCTCGGGAATTGAGATGAATGTTTGAATCTATGCGGAATTTCCCAGACTTTTCAGAGCAAATCAGATTTGCGCACTGAAATGCGAAGTCAGATTTCATCCACTTTAGCCCGCTTCGATTCTTTAAAACCCGTCCATGTGGCTCGGATTCCCAGATTTGAAAGAATCCAAGATCGGATTTAACGTAAATCTGGTCCACAGAATGTGTTTATATCGAATCCGACGTTGGATTTTTCGGATTCTGTTTCTCGGATTCAGATAAGGTTTGCAGGTTCGGATTCTCAATCCCTCGGACGGATTTTCAATAATAGGGAAAAAACCCAAACAGCCTTTTGAGAATGATCCGTGAAAATCCACGGCTCACAGGGATTGGCCAATTTGTGTCGGATTCAAATTTAGGCGGAAAATTTGGCCATCTCTTCAGGAACAGCACATACGGTAGTTATGAAACTCTGAATGGAGATGTTAATTACAACTACTACTGTACATTTACTTTCTTACATACTTGATCATTTTACCTGGACTTGTGAACCTGCAACAGAACCAGTGTTCACTGGGAGACAGCTGGTAGCGGCCATTTCTCTGTGTAATGAAAAATAAAAATGGCTGCCGCTATCATTGCTGGTCAGACAATTACTGAATGAAATAATAAAATAAAAATTCCTGATGTTACTCTCACATTGTGTGTGGCACCAACATTTCTAATGAGACTTCTTTGGTGCTTATCTCATGAAACAACGGGTTTCCACTAATAATTAGAAAGTATTCCCAGTTCAGGTGAGACACAAATAGGTAGGGGTATTGGCACTATAGAAAAATCTTATATATCCTGTCCATGATGCATCATAGCTGCAGATATTAGGTGGTATTTGGGTACTGTTTTACTGAATAATGTTTGTTTTCTGACTATGATTCTCTTTCTCTGCGGTGAACAATTTTCACAAACTGATTCTTATTCACGCAGTGACTTCTTATGAACTGCCCTTGAACAAATGTACTTTTCTTGTAAAGCAGCCTCTGTGTGTTCAGGCTTCTACAGTAATTAGATACTCTTACAGATGAGGAACAAGAAATGACATTTGAAGGAAATATGTTCGCAGTGGCTGTTTTGTCTTGATTGAGGGTGTATTCTCCTTAAACTTTGACCTCAACTCAAATAAATGCCCATTTGAAGATTGTTACAGTGGCTTTGGATGTGTTTGTACACAAGTAAACACATGCGCACACACATGCATTAAAAATGCTCATGTTGAACTGTCATGGAACAAGTAAGCCCATTTCTGCTCTCTCTGATCACCCCCCTCCCCCCCACTTCTTTGCAGCTTCTGCTTGTCAGCTCCTTAAGTTCAGCTGCATGTATTTGTTCCACACACACACACGGTGCCTGTGTGATGTATCAATATGTTGCCATTTCTGCCTCTGAGCATGTAAACAGTGAGTTGCTACAGCAACCTCTGAGATTCTTCTCAGAATGGGCTATTCCGCCCTCCCCTCTGTCATTGTTCACAGATAGTCTGTCCCAAGACTATTTCCTTTACCCACATTCCCCCTCACTTCCTTTTCCACTTTGGAGACCGTGAGTACAGCACCCATCTCTGTTCCAACCCCATGGCAAGGCCAATTCGTTTCACCTGCCCTTAATTACAAAGCACCTATAGAGAAGCACTCTCACAACACCATTACATCCACAAGTGCCTGTATATACTGCTTTTTTCCTAATAAAGTGAAGAAAATATAACAGGACTTGGTGTACTTTGGAAAGGGGGCTGAGTTGAAGCTATCTGGGTTCATTCATACCCTAGACATTACCCTGGGTCCAGAATATGAACAATTCCCTCTATTAGTCTTCTTTTTCAATGTTTTGACTACTTTTGAAAATTATTGATTTACCATACTCCATATTAATTTATTTGTTTATATATGTTGCTAGGAAAAGTACTTTGAGATCCGAATCTAATTTTCTAATACGTTGTGAGATATACACAGAAAAATAATGAAGGACAGAATGAGAAGCTACAAATGTGTTTAAAGTGGGATAGGGCAGAAGACTTGAATTTTCTGATGTTGTGGTGGATTTGTAAGGAAATCAGAAGGGAATATAGAAATAAAGTTTCTCTCAAAAGAATAAAGAATGTCCAGTTCTTTAATAAATAGTAAGCAGAGATTGAGAGGTTGATTTTAAATGGTACAGTATGTACCTGGTTTTAAAGCAGCAGTTCAAGCTGCCATTTTTAACAAATATATATGTACAGTATTTTCCCCTTTAATATGTGCATCAATACAACCCGCACAATGCTAAGTAATTAGTTAAGTTGCCGATCCGTTCTTCTGTGATCGATCGGCGAAGATTCCAGCAGCGGAAGCCACAGGTAACACACCACACACATGGTAGCCGGAGGTGGGGGGAAAGTGCACTACAAATGGAACACAGAGCTCGCTGAAGATAAAATAGTACTAACCTGTCCAAGACTAAATATGTATATATAAAGGGCATTTTGTACATATCAACAAAGAACAATAAAAGTAAATAAGAAACGTCGTAAATTTAAGCCACAAAATGGAAGAGTATCATGTTTAGCATATGTCTTACCTAACCTTGGTGCCCAATAAAGCAGGGGGGTGCAAACTTTTTTCCCTGCGCCCCCCTGCCGACAGTCTCCTCACTCCAGCGCCCCCCCTCACCACCACTTACCTCCAGCTGAACAAGAATTGTAACACATATAGAATACCCACAAGCTCATGTTGAACCCCCAAAATAACCACAACATATATATAAGCGTATAAGTGTCACAGAGAAGTGCTACTGAGCATGGCAATATACATTTAAAACCAGAGACAAACATGAAACACAGACAGAGCTCAATGCACATCCAGCAAAACTTTATACACGGTACAGTGGCTATGTATATTGCCATGTTCAGTAGCACTCCTCTGTGACACTTATAAGCTTATATATATGTTGTGGTTATTATGGGGGTTCAACATAAGCTTGTGGGTGTTCTATATGTGTTACAATTCTAGTTCAGCTGGTCTTAGCTGATTGGAGGGTGGCAACCTCCTACCTAATTTAAGCTCACCCCCTCCCACTTTTGAATGGTTAAAAGCTCACTCCATAGCATCTCCCACTCTCAGGGGAACTGAGCTTCCACAAGCTTATTAATATTACACAAAAATAACTGGGTTTGAACTGAACGAGGCTTAAGATATAATAAATTGTATTTATTCCTTAAAATAAAGGTGAACACAACAGATAAAACAGTAACAAACAAGAAGTACACTTACTTAGGGGTTGGGGAATGAGAAGTATGATGTAGCATTTCTCTCAGCAATCAGGAAATCATTCAGGTGATATCAGGTAACCATATCAGCAAATGAAGACAAAGGATATATGGGTGGACAGCAGTTTATAAACCTTTTGTCCCTCTATCTGTAACATTAAGCACCGGTGATTGGTTTTCAATTACCTCCAGCCAATCTTTAACATGGGAACACATTTCAACACATGCCCCCCTGCTAGCTGGCACAGGCACAGTAGAACTCTGGGGTCTCCTTTCTGTAGCCCCACATATGCAAATGGAATGCCAGCCATTCTACCCATTTGGCTTTATGGCAGGAAAACCTTTGTTGGAAGGTGTTAAATGGAACCCTTAAGAACTGCTCTGGTTTGAGCCTCGGATAAACAGTGAGGGTGACAAAACTCTTTGAACAATACTTAAGTCCTAGACATTCGGTCGCCTCTCCGGCCATCTGCTACATTATGGCCAAAGAAATTTCCTCTGGAATTTATCCATACCTTAGAATACAGCATAAAACATAGACGTATTAAAATATCCGGTTCCCTTGGGTCTAGCAGGTCCAAACTTCCCAGTTCGCATTGCCAGAACTGGGACACCATATGGTCCAAAAAGCGACTTGCTACGATCTAAGGAACCGGAGTTACACAAATGCACATTAAATCATTTTAATACAAAAATCTCCACTGAAAAAGAAATCTCAGCTTTTCACTAAATCCCCATTGAAAACAACGGGCAGCTCCGCCATAGACTTTCAATGGTAAATCGCCGCCATTGAAGTCAATGGGGTTTTTCTGCCATTGAAGTCTATGGGAAAAGTCCCGAACTTCAAGGGGGTCCATACTCCGTCGGGTTGGTCCAAGCGGGTCAAGGATGGTTCTGCAGCGATGCCGGAGCAGTGGCTACAGATACCCCAAACCCTGATCCGCTGGACCCTCCGGAACCGGAGCTATGGAATACCAAAATTCAGTTTTTTCCACTTAGTAATTTTTCAGAGCCGTTTTTGCCGCCGCCGGCAAAGCCTATGGCGCGACCCGCTCTATCTGGTTCGACCATTAGCGGGGGTCCAGGATTCGGGGACCCGGTGGTGGTCGAGTGGGGGGAAGCCCAGGAACTAGGGGCAAAAAGAATTTTATTCCTAGGTGCTCTAGAACTGTTTATTCCCAC
Source organism: Ascaphus truei (assembly GCF_040206685.1). Lineage (NCBI taxonomy): Eukaryota > Metazoa > Chordata > Amphibia > Anura > Ascaphidae > Ascaphus > Ascaphus truei. The sequence continues at coordinate 132,112,898 of NC_134486.1, forward strand.
GCTAATTGACGTTGAACTTGACTCAAGTGATTTTAACTCTTTTAAAGGACATTGTATCCGCTTTGCGGTTTGCGGTCTGGACGGCAGCCAACTCGTTCTTCGAAAGGGTACCTCGAGGCATCTCCATTGAAGTCAATGGGCCCATTGACTTTCAATGGGAAACCGCCGCTCTCCCTCTCGGACGCCACCTGCTGGTCTTTACAGGAAACAGGATTTAAACAGCACACTTCGCCATTGGAATGCATTGAGCCCTAATGGCGGCCAATGGGGGCCTGCAAAATGGTGCCTGAAAAGGCGAAAAAACTACACAAAGAGCTATAATCATTAAAGAACTATTAACCCTTGTGCTCCCGGATGGATTCTAGTGTGTGTGTGATGCAGACACTGACTAACACAGACATTACAATGGAAAAGGGGAACAGGGGAAAATACATTTACAGGTCATAACAAGGGTTAAATCACATTTCTGGACCTCAGTCCGGTTAACCCCTTGTCTCCCTGGTGCGGTCAGGGGTGGCCAAATGGGGTGCAACCCATTTAATACCGGGCCACCCCCTTTCTCCCTCTACACCTCCCCTTCTTAATGCGTGTCCTGTGGCCCACTAGCCCTAACAGGGAGTGGGGCACTGCTGGCACCATTAATGAATTCAGTCTCAGAGGGATAGTCCTGGCGTGAAAGTCCATCAGCATTGCTGTTTTCACTGCCCTTTTTGTGCTGAATGGTAAATTCAAATTCTTGCAAAGCCAAGCTCCATCTCAGCAGTTTGGCATTTTCCCCTGATACCCTCTGTAGCCAACTCAGGGGATTGTGGTCTGTGATGACCGTGAAAGCCCTCCCATAGACATAGGGCTGGAGCTTCTTGAGTGCCCACACAATGGCCAAGCACTCCTTTTCAATGGTGGCATATGCCACCTCCCTGGGGAGCAGTTTGCGACTGAGATACACCACAGGGTGCTCTTTGCCATCATCCCCCACCTGGCTCAACACAGCCCCCACACCAAAGTCTGAGGCATCAGTCTGAATAAGAAAATGCTTGGTATAATCTGGGGCAGCCAGGATGGGGGCCTCAGCAAGCGCAGCTTTCAGTGCCTGGAAAGCAGTTTCACAGGCAGGAGACCAGGTAATAAGCACAGGCAGTTGCTTCTTAGTCAGATCAGTCAGGGGTTTGGCCACGGCGCTGTACTGTGGGACAAATTTCCTGTAGTACCCTGCGGTGCCCAAAAATGCCATGACCTGTTTCTTGGTTTTTGGAACAGGCCACTGAACTATGGCTTCTACCTTGGCTGGCTCTGGTTTGAGATGCCCTCCACCCACCCTGTGCCCTAAGTACAGGACTTCTGCCATCCCTACCATACACTTAGTGGGTTTTAAGGTAAGCCCAGCCTCCCTGATCCTATCCAGCACCGCAGCTACATGTCCTATGTGGGATTCCCAGGAATTACTAAAGACAGCAATGTCATCTAAGTAAGCCCTGGCATAGCTCTGCATCCCTTCCAGTAACCTATTGACCAGGCGTTGGAAGGTAGCCGGGGCATTCTTCATCCCAAATGGCATCACCAAAAACTCATAGAGGCCACTTGGAGTGATGAATGCTGACTTCTCCCTAGCCTCCAGGGTCAGGGGGATCTGCCAGTAGCCTTTGCTCAAATCCATGGTGGTCAGATACTTTGCCCCCGCGAGTTCATCTAGTAACTCATCCATGCGGGGCATGGGGTAAGCATCTGACACCGTCCCAGCATTGAGCAACCGGTAGTCTACACAAAACCTGGTGGTTTTGTCCTTCTTAGGCACTAGGACTACTGGACTTGCCCAAGGGCTCTGGGACGGAGTAATTACCCCTAGGGTCAGCATCTCCTCTATCTCTCTTTCCATACTGGTCTTGACCTCTGCTGACACTCTATAAGCATGCTTATGCAGAGGCTGCAGGTCCACTGTGTGTACTGGGTGTTTGGTGAGATGTGTGGTCCCTGGCATGTCAGTGAAGAGGGCGCTATACTGAGCTAGCATGTCCCTGGCTTCTCCCTTCTGCCTAGCACTCAACTGTGCCCCTATCTCTACCTGCTCAACAGTGTTTCCTTGCATTGCCTCCCCCAGGAGATCAGGCAGAGCATTGCTCGCCGGATCCTCCAGCAGTGGGCTACAAATGGCCATTACTGCTCCCATACTCGGTGCTCTGTATTCCTTTAGCATATTAATGTGATATGTCTTGTGCCTCTCAGGCGCTACCTATAACCGGGTACGGTCCCGACCAGGCAGCCATTAGCTTGTTCTCCCGAGTGGGTTTGAGAACAAGCACCTGCTGTCCTGGGATGAATTCTCTGCTACGGGTCTGCTGGTCATACCATTGCTTCTGCTTGGTCTGAGCAGCCCTGAGGTGGTCCTGGGCCACCCCCATAAGCATCTCTAACCGGTCTCTGAGATCTACTACATACTGGATCACTGAAGCATCAGTAGCAGTAGTCTCCCCTTCCCATCCCTCACGGAATAGGTCTAGAGGTCCACGTACCCTGCGGCCATATAGTAGCTCGAAGGGGGAGAAGCCTGTAGATTCTTGCGGTACCTCTCGGTATGCAAACAGCAAGTGCTGCAGGTGAATCTCCCAGTCTTTCCCCTCCGCCTCTATAAAGGTCCGAAGCATCTGCTTCAGGGTACCATTAAACCTCTCACATAATCCGTTTGTTTGGGGATGGTAAGGGGTAGTGCGCCGGTGCTGTACACCGCAAGCATCCCAGAGACAATGTAACAGTTCACTCATGAACTGCGACCCCTGATCGGTTAGGATCTCACTAGGGAAACCTACCCTAGCAAAAATGTTCAGCAGAGCTGCTGCCACTGTCTTGGCACTTATGGTGCCCAGCGCTACCGCCTCAGGGTACCGGGTGGCAAAATCCACCACCGTGAGGATGTAGCGCTTCCCTGACCTGCTAGGAATCATGAGGGGTCCTATCAGGTCCATCGCTACCTTCTGGAAGGGTTCCCCTATTATCGGTAGGGGTTTCAGGGGTGCCTTCACACGGTCGCCCGCCTTACCCACTCGCTGGCAGGCATCACAAGAGCGGCAGAAATTGCTCGCATCTCGGGATGCCCCCGGCCAGTAGTAACGCTGTAATAACCGGGCTCGCGTCCTGGTGACCCCCTGATGTCCCGCTAATGGAATAGAGTGAGCTACCCGTAACAATTGCTGTCGGTACCCCTGGGGTACTACTAGCTGTCGCTTACCGGTCAATCCCTTCTCTATCCCCGGGTTCCCTTCTTCTCTGTATAGGAGTCCCTTATGCCATAGGCAGCTCTCAGTGCCTTCCCCTGCCTGAGATTCGGACGCCCGAAGTCTCACGCCGGCCAGGGTAGGGTCTGTCTTCACTGCCTCCCTAAACTGGGCTCCTAAATCTGGCCACCCCCCAGTCATGTCATTGTCAGGGGAAGGGGACAGGGTAAGGGGGAACAGTACGTCAGCCTGTGGTTACAACTGATCCTGGCTTACCTCCCCGGGCTCCTCTGCGCCCTCTGCTAACGTTGGTCCCAAAGGCTGGGGGACTGGGGTGGCCACCGCCAGCATTGCCGCGGTCTGGCTCCGGGTAACTGCCGCTACTGCAGCGGGCTGGGGCACACGGTTGTAGGTGCAGGTCATCGGTCCCAGGTCATTGCCCAAAAGAATTTCAGCATCCAAACCTGGTAAAACCCCCACCTCCCGCACACCCTTGCCCACCCCATAATCCAAAAAAATGCGGGCCACCTGCAGGAAACCTGGCTCTCCGTCAGCCACAGTGATCTGCATCCCAGGGCCTGGGAGCAATTCCTCTGGCCGGACCATATCAGGTCGGACCAGGGTCACTGCAGCTCCTGAATCAAGCAAGCCAACTGCCTGCCGGCCACCGACTGTGACCGGGGTGAGATGCTTGCTCCTGCTGTCCGTCGGCTGCAGGTCTGCGCGGTGATGTCCTTCGCTCCTGGCTGTAGGCACCGATGAAACCGGGGTGGGGGTGACATGGGACGTCTCGCTGGGAGTTGTTTCCATGACCGGTCCTGGTTCTTTGGTGGAAGCCACCCGCACGCGGGATACCGGCTTTGCAGCTGGGGTGCGTTGCCCTCGATAGGGTCCGTTGGAACGCAGGGGTTCCGGGCAATCTGGTCGGAGGTGACCAGTGCTGTTGCAATTGTAGCACCGGCGCTCATGCCGGAGCTCTCCCACCTTCTGTGACCCGCTGCCCGCAGGCGGCTTTTGGGTCCACTGGGGGGTACTCACAGCTTTCTTGGCCGGCACCGGCGCAATCGCTGCTTTGGCTGGCGCCTTGGTGGTCATCTGGGAACGGCTGACCTAGTCATCTGCCATCCGCGCCGCCTCGGTGTAGGTCTTGGGCTTTTTAACATACACAAAAGCCCTCACCGCCGGCGGGCACTGCTGCATGAGCTGCTCCTGAAAGATGAGGTCCAGCAGGCGTTGGTAAGTCCTGGCCTCTGAGCCCTCCACCCAGTGTAACCCATACAAAGCCATGCGGGTCACATAAGTGACATAGGTCTCCTGAGGGTGCCTCTCCTCCAGCCGGAACTTATCCCGGTAAGCTTCAGGGGTAAAACCGTGCTGAAACAGCAAAAGTTCTTTCAGGTGGACATAGTCATCAGCAAACTCCTCTGTAAGCGCCATCAAAGTCTGTTTAGCCAAGCCGGAGAGCAGCGGGTCCAGGCGTGCAACCCTATGCTGGGGAAGCACCCCGTACCGCCGGCACTGCGTTTCAAAGTTCCTTAGAAACATGTCAATCCGATCAGTGCCCTCCACATACTTGGTGAGACTGTGCTTGTCCAGTTGGAGTCCATCTTTGGGGGGTCGGACCGGGGGGCAATAAGCAGGTCTGTTCACTGCCATAGAGATAAACTGTAGCCGCTCCTCCGCTGTCCCTTGGTCTCCCCACGTTGTAATCAGTGCCAACATCTCAGGGGTAAACGGGCTGGTAGCCGCAGCCATCAGCGCCCCTCCTGTCGCTCTTGTCCTGGGAGGTGCACTTGGTCCCTCCCCGGGATTCTGCCGGCCCGGCACTGGGTTCAGTCCCTGATCTCCGGGCGGTGGTATAAGGGCAAGCTGAGCTGTCTCCAGAGCCTCTGGATGCTCGGCTTCATACTGCACCGACACACTTTATTCGAGCAAATACCCAGTATGTACCTGGCAGATACCTGGAATGCGCCGCTCCTCACCTCTGACAAGCCCCGTTGCGTTTGCCTTCCCAGCCTGGGTTCATGCCTGGCTGACGGGCGGCTGATCTGTTAAATGATAATGATTAGGATTTAATAGGCTGCAATGCTTCGCGTGTCTACCAGATGGCATAAATTCATGAATTGTAATGCAGTATATATATATATACTGTGCAGTATTGCAGCCAGCGGGAATAAAATGCTTCAATCCCTGCCTGGAAAATACCTCAATGCACTCGGGCAGAAAACAGTCACAAACCTCAATACACCCGGGTATACCCGAATTCGTGGGACTAGCCGAGCTCGAATAAAGTGTGTCGCCAGTGTAGGCTGTGATTGCAGCAACCATGTCCTCAACCTCCTGGTCTGCATATTCCAGTCCATAGGCATGGCACTTTTCTCTTAGCTGAGTTCTAGTTCTCAGGTAATAGATGCTCTCCTCGTCACTCATGGTTCTGGGTCGCAGCAGTGAGGTGGTGTGACAAGTTGCGTTACCTGTTGCACTACTGTGTGTTCAATATCTTTAGTCCCAGGAACTTGCGATTACCATCAAGTTCCCACTGGATCACAGTACCCCGCAGAATACTGTAATCCAGGTCCAGTTCAGTCCCGCCAGCTGCCACCAGTTTTATTAATACGCCTGTGACGATAGCTTCCACAGGCTTATTAATATTACACACAAAAATAACTGGGTTTGAACTGAACGAGGCTTAAGATATAATAAATTGTATTTATTCCTTAGAATAAAGGTGAACACAACAGATAATACAGTAACAAACAAGAAGTACACTTACTTAGGGGTTGGGGAATGAGAAGTATGATGTAGCATTTCTCTCAGCAATCAGGAAATCATTCAGGTGATATCAGGTAACCATATCAGCAAACGAAGACAAAGGATATATGGGTGGACAGCAGTTTATAAACCTTTTGTCCCTCTATCTGTAACATTAAGCACCGGTGATTGGTTTTCAATTACCTCCAGCCAATCTTTAACATGGGAACACATTTCAACACATGCCCCCCTGCTAGCTGGCACAGGCGCAGTAGAACTCTGGGGTCTCATTTCTGTAGCCCCACATATGCAAATGGAATGCCAGCCATTCTACCCATTTGGCTTTATGGCAGGAAAACCTTTGTTGGAAGGTGTTAAATGGAACCCTTAAGAACTGCTCTGGTTTGAGCCTCGGATAAACAGTGAGGGTGACAAAACTCTTTGAACAATACTTAAGTCCTAGACATTCGGTCGCCTCTCCGGCCATCTGTTACATTATGGCCAAAGAAATTTCCTCTGGAATTTATCCATACCTTAGAATACAGCATAAAACATAGACGTATTAAAATATCCGGTTCCCTTGGGTCTAGCAGGTCCAAACTTCCCAGTTCGCATTGCCAGAACTGGGACACCATATGGTCCAAAAAGCGACTTGCTACGACCTAAGGAACCGGAGTTACACAAATGCACATTAAATCATTTTCATACAAAAATCTCCACTGAAAAAGAAATCTCAGCTTTTCACTAAATCCCCATTGAAAACAACGGGCAGCTCCGCCATAGACTTTCAATGGTAAATCGCCGCCATTGAAGTTAATGGGGTTTTTCTGACATTGAAGTCTATGGGAAAAGTCCCGAACTTCAAGGGGGTCCATACTCCGTCGGGTTGGTCCAAGCGGGTCAAGGATGGTTCTGCAGCGATGCCGGAGCAGTGGCTACAGATACCCCAAACCCTGATCCGCTGGACCCTCCGGAACCGGAGCTATGGAATACCAAAATTTAGTTTTTTCCACTTAGTAATTTTTCAGAGCCGTTTTTGCCGCCGCCGGCAAAGCCTATGGCGCGACCCGCTCTATCTGGTTCGACCCTTAGCTGGGGTCCAGGATTCGGGGACCCAGTGGTGGTCGAGTGGGGGGAAGCACAGGAACTAGGGGCAAAAAGAATTTTATTCCTAGGTGCTCTAGAACTGTTTGTTCCCACGCTAATTGACGTTGAACTTGACTCAAGTGATTTTAACTCTTTTAAAGGACATTGTATCCGCTTTGCGGTTTGCGGTCTGGACGGCAGCCAACTCGTTCTTCGAAAGGGTACCTCGAGGCATCTCCATTGAAGTCAATGGGCCCATTGACTTTCAATGGGAAACCGCCGCTCTCCCTCTCGGACGCCACCTGCTGGTCTTTACAGGAAACAGGACTAAAACAGCACACTTCGCCATTGGAATGCATTGAGCCCTAATGGCGGCCAATGGGGGCCTGCAAAATGGTGCCTGAAAAGGCGGGAAAACTACACAAAGAGCTATAATCATTAAAGAACTATTAACCCTTGTGCTCCCGGGTGGATTCTAGTGTGTGTGATGCAGACACTGACTAACACAGACATTACAATGGAACAGGGGAACAGGGGAAAATACATTTACAGGTCATAACAAGGGTTAAATCACATTTCTGGACCTCAGTCCAGTTAACCCCTTGTCTCCCTGGTGCGGTCAGGGGTGGCCAAATGGGGTGCAACCCCTTTAATACCGGGCCACCCCCTTTCTCCCTCTACAGGAACTTGCCTGCTTGCAGTGTGATTGTGACAACTCTACTGCAGAGTGCTTTTCCTGGTAATGTACAGATTAATAAAAGCTTCAATCAGACTTAGAACTTTGCAACTAATTTTGACAGATTTATTATAAATCATTCTTCCTGGCAATGCACAGGTTATTAAGAATTTATATTAGTGTAGGGACCCTTGAGGTGTGGTCTGCCATGCAGTGGCTCACAACAATTTGGCCAAAATGTTAAACTAAAAGACCATTTTATTTAATAGATATCAATACATGTATATTTAGGCACTGTACCGTGTATAAAGTTTTGCTGGATGTGCATTGAGCTCTGTCTGTGTTTCATGTTCGTCTCTGGTTTTAAATTAACATTATATGAATTAAACTCATTTAGGCTTCTGCAGGGATTGCTGTTTCAAAGCTATGACCTCTTAGTAAATATGTCCGAGTGTGCTTTAGCGATGAATGAACTTCTTTAAATAAAGCATATATTCCCAATATTTCATTATCAGGTGGAATAGAATTGGCGATGATAACAGCTGGTGAAAAATTGTATTGTCATTCTATGACTCCTTTGTGTATTTGGAGGTAAAATTAATGGTAAAATTAACATTTGGCAATAATTCAGCACTACATTATTTAGAAAAAGATTGTGAAGTGCCCAATAAATGTGCCAATTTGTCATTGCTTTGGCATGACCAGTGATATCCTTTGAGAGCGAAATTCACCTTGTATTTTTTGAAACTAACACCTCCCCAATTGTAGAATCATTTTAATCAATATACTGGAAATGACCTGAATATTTGTTCAGAATATAACTTAACCTAGTCTCTCTACAGGGTCTATTTTTTAGGCAAAGTTGGACTCCTGCAATGAGAGATAATGCTTTTTGAAAAGGACTGACCTAACAATAAATGGCTATGATGTAGAAAGAAGATGGAGGCACACAAGTAGTTAGACAAAAATGCTGATTGACTACATAGGAGTAGGCAGAACTAAAGTTAGTTCTGCCTACTTCTATGCACTAAACCATAGCATGTTTGCATAACTATTTGTGTGCCTCTTCTTTCTACATTATACTACTATAATCAGTATTATAGTAGTATTGTAGCATGACATTGCATTATCTTCCAATAATGTAACGTTATATACGTGTAGCACCACTGTGGGAATACTACTTTAAACAAGGTCCCTATAGGGTTAATTTTATGGGTAGCTGCAATTGTATCCTCTCTATTCACCACATGGTGCGGAGTTGCTGGGCAGAAACCTACCCACACCCACCTCCTAGAAGGAGCATGATGATGTCAATAAGTAAAGATTCTTTGTAAAATCCAAACCCCTCCCCTAGTAGTCATAGTGACTAGAGATGACACTATGGGGTATATAAGATGGGGATGGAATATTCTACTTCAGATCCCAGGAGGAGCCAGAGATGGGGATCTCACTGTATATAGTGTTAGTTCTGTAAGTTAGTAACTATATGTGTTAGATTCAGGATCTCTGTTATTTTCTTGATAGGGAAAAGTGTCACTCCTAAAGATAGGGGCCCGTCTATATGGACCTGAGGCGTGTTCCAGCCACAAGAAGGAATGAACAGGGACTGTATAGGAGATCCCATCCTTAGTCAGGGCCTTGAAGTATCACCTTAGAATTACTAGGGGGTAAGAATCTCCTTAGTTCTGTCAGAGGTGATAGACTGTTACCACAATTGCCAGAGGGCACCCTATCTAGGGATCCTAGTGGAGGAAGGAACAGCCATCATCCAGGCATAGAATTGCAACATATAGTGACAACAAAGGAAAGAATGAGCCTCTTTGTAGGATGCTGCCTGAGCACCCCAAGGAAGAAGTAATATATGTTGTTCCTGAAAATAAAGTTTAAAGAAAAGTTCCTGCCGCACTCTATCTGTTTCATCTAGTGTTCACCATACCAGCCCTGCATGAATACCAGCACCCTGAGAATTAAGGTAAAAGAACCGCTGAGCATAACCTTCACCGCTATAGAGACATTGCTGTGGCCCCTCTTCTGTTGGCCACGGGAAGAAGTGTTACATACGTACACACTGACCCAGGCCCAAAATATTTCTTTTGCTGGAGTGGAGAGAGGTGAGGGGATGAAAATAACGCCAGGAAATAATGTTATTGAAATCATGCCGAATTGCAGTGTTACAGCAATCCAGACGCTGTAAAAGTCCTGCTTCAGGGACTGGGGGAGAGCCATGGCAAGTTTAGCGATGACTGAAATAACGTACGGTTTAGGCCCTATGTTAACAGTGGCAAACTTGAATGGAATAGTAATGCTATGATAATGCCTCATTTGCACCTCACTATTACTAACGCCAGTTATAATTAAAGCTGTGCTTGTAACAGATCGTTAAACTATGCTAACATTATGTTTCTGACTTTAATAAATACCCTGTTAGGTATACCCTTAACTGAGGTTAACGTCAAGTTAAATGCCCTAACAGAACTTAGTAAATCCTTTGAGTGCCGGAGGGGCCACAGGGTCAGAGCTCCACATTCTCTTTGGCACTCACGACCACGTGACCGCTTCCCTGAAGTGGTCATGTGATCGCTCAGTCACTGATGATGGAACGGAAGGGGAGGAGTCCATTCCTGTCCGCGATCAATGCAAATCGCGTCCATGCCGGATGCGATCTCCGCTATAAAAAGAAGTCTTTTTTGGGGGACTTAGCTACACCCGGGGTGCCGGAACCCTTGACGTACTAGCTCCATCCCAGAGCACTCAAAGGGTTAAGCACAAACTCATAGGCCCAGATTCACTAAAGAGCACTGAACGTTTGCACGCCTGGACTCCCATAGAAATCAATGCGAGTTATGGCGTGCAAAAGCTTAGCACCATTTAGCGAATCTGGGCCGCATCATAACACGTTAAGGATTTTTGTGACGGTCAGCATTTTTGGATAAAAGCCATGCCACACGAATGTCTGAAATTCACCACCAACCCGAATGTGCATACATATTCTGTACACCTTCAATTGTAATTCTAATTGTAAGATCTCAGTGGCAGGGATATAAATTATGCCTGTAAATGTTATGTACAATCTATATACATTCCTGTATCCAGTCATTGTCGTATAGCTGTAAATAACATTTATTGTCTTGAATCTTTACTGTGGACATTATGCTTTTTCACCTCTTGATAATTTACAGTCTGGTGAGCTTTAAGAAGGAACAAAGGCGTTTCTAAAAATATCTTCAGCACGCAGAAGGTTACCTTCCAGCCTTTTCAGATAATGAAACATTTAATTCAGGGGATGGTCACTTTGTTTAAAAAGATGATTTAGGAAGTATTTAGATAGGATCCTAAATGAAATTAGCTTTGTGTTTTTTTTCAAATCCTTTGTGCTTTGGGAGTACCAAGGCTGTGTGTACATTTCTCTACTGGCAATAATGTTTAATCATTCATTTCTTTATTAAGTCTCTGGAGCTCACGGTGCTCAGAGGTTAGAGGAGGTATATCAAATAATTGTATTAATTAATCAGAATAACTTCTCTTCGTTTTTTTTTTTACTGCAGTACATTTTTGGAATTTGTTACCCAGTCTTTAAAAGGCAAAAAAAAAAAAGAAAATGATTTTCAAAAAGAATAGATTGTTTAAGGCACCAAATGACAAAGTGAAGAATCACCCCAATAACTGCACAGCAGTACATTAATATGGCCAATCTCCCTATATTGAGGACAAGTACCAGAATGCATGTGGAGTACACCACTTACATTGTAAGCCTTTATCCAAATATTTACTTTTATATTGTGACGCATTTATCCTAGTCTTGAATTCCCATGTATCATATTTTATTTGCGATCTGTGTGAAAAACTATGCAGAATAAAGTTAGAGAAACTATGCTGGATCCCAAGACATGATGGCCCATACTCCCTAAGACTACCCCATACTCTGGCACCGATAGACATCTTACTGCCCATCCAGGTGACTGGGCCATAAGGTGCCTTCCAGCGCAGGTAAGTGTATAATGGAATAACACTGCTGAGTAATTATGGGCTAATGCAGGGGAGTGCAAACTATTTGCGCTGCGCCTCCCCTACCTACTCCCCCCGTGCTTGCGCCCACCCGAACCTTCCTATCCGGCGTGACCCCGTGGCGTCATTTGACACCACCTTGCCATGGCAGCAGGTAAGTAAGTTACAGAGGCCTCACACCGTGGGGAAGAGTGCAGGGCCCCTGTAACCGCACACGGCACCCCCCCCCCCCCACCCAGCAAAATCTCCCACTCACCAGTTTGCGCACCGCTGGGCTAATGTCAGGTTTGCAATGCTGGCATTGATGGTGGGGATAATCCACATTTTTAAACTAGCTCCATATCCTGATTACTCACCTTTACCCTGAATTAGTGAAAGTCAGTTATGGGTGATGAAATAGTGCTGTCAGCAGCACATAGCCCCTTTAATATTGTAACATACATTAAAAAATACCAGAAAGTAAAGCATAATACCAATAGAATTGCAATCAGAGTTTGACTCCACATAACAAAAACATGGGATCATCTAGTTTATAAAATGTAGTTAAGCATGTCCAGGTATTGTTCTGTATAAGACCTGTCTGGTTGGGTTACCTTGAAATAGCGAGTAACCTTATCCTTTTATAGTTAAAATGTGTAACTGAAACCTATCACTTACTTTGAATCAAGCAACAGGAAAAATATGGCAGCGCCCGTCTTCAATCAATCCACAAACAGCTGTTTAATTGTTAGCAGTTATGTCCTGAGACAAGGATACTGGTTAGAAAATACTAATATTTCATGTTAAACAGATTTGTGGCAGAGTGTAAAACATGCACACTGTATGTTTCACAAGAGGTGAAAATCCCCATTCTTTTCTCCTGCAGTGAATTCCTCCATATAGAAAAGAGAAATGGAAATACACAAGTACAGATAATCTAGACAATGTGCACCAATTTTAAGCTCATATAAATGTAACCTTCTTTCCCTCTAGTTTGAAGGGTCTATTAGTGCTGGCGGTACCTGTCGGCTCACAGGGATCTGAGCCTCCGCTACTGGGAGCCTGGGGTAACAAATATACTGAGTGGCAGCGCCTGCACATGCACGGGATCCCAAAGGTATGGGATAACCCCGAGCAGGAACTATTAATAACAGTCCACAGATTATAATAATAACAATAATAATCTTTACTGTGAGCAATAACCATGAACCACATAAATGCAATAGCAATACTAATGGTTACAGCTATACTTCTCCGCGCAAGGCAATGTCACACCACTGTGTATCCCCACACCGTGTCTACAGTACCAGAGGTGTCCCTTGGTCACTTCACCCAATAAGTGTCCCCAAAAGATGCCCACCTCTCTAGGCATGATCAGCGCCTTACTGTACAGATGTTGGTGCATGTTTGGTGAACTGTACCTGCCGGGTGTGTCCACACCCGGGGCGCGCAAACGATGAGAAACAGGGGATCTGCCGATCGAACGATATCCTCCGATGGATGGGATGCCTCCCTCTGGAGTGACCGCCGCAATGATAGTCACTCCCTCTCTTGCAGTCTGATCCCAGACTGCTGTAGCACCAGTTCAAATGAAACCGCTGTGGCCCTAAGCTGGCTAATCACTAAAAGAGCAGGATCCCTAACTGAAGGGGCCTTTCCTAAAGCAGCCACAATCTAGGGTGAGTTGGGGCCTAACTGGGGCCTAGAGGATCTCTGGCCTAGTGCAGAGGGTCACAGACCCCTGCACCTATACAGTGGTGTGAAAAAGAAAGTACACCCTCTTTGAATTCTATGGTTTTACATATCAGGACATAATAACAATCATCTGTTCCTTAGCAGGTCTTAAAATTAGGTAAATACAACCTCAGATGAACAACAACACATGACATATTACACCGTATCATGATTTATTTAACAAAAATAAAGCCAAAATGGAGAAGCCATGTGTGAAAAACTAAGTATACCTTATGATTCAATAACTTGTAGAACCACCTTTAGCAGCAATAACTTGAAGTAATCGTTTTCTGTATGACTTTATCAGTCTCTCACATCGTTGTGGAGGAATTTGAGCCCACTCTTCTTTACAACGTTGCTTCAGTTCATTGAGGTTTGTGGGCATTTGTTTATGCACAGCTCTCTAAAGGTCCGGCCACAGCATTTCAATCGGGTTGAGGTCTGGACTTTGAATGGGCCATTGCAATACCTTGATTCTTTTCTTTTTCAGCCATTCTGTTGTAGATTTGCTGGTGTGCTTGGGATCATTGTCCTGTTGCATGACCCAATTTCGGCCAAGCTTTAGCTGTCGGACAGATGGCCTCACATTTGACTCTAGAATACTTTGGTATACGGAGTTCAGGGTCGACTCAATGACTGCAAGGTTCCCAGTCCTGTTGCTGCAAAACAAGCCCAAATCATCACCCCCTCCACCACCGTGCTTGACAGTTGGTATGAGGTAATTGTGTTGATATGCTGTGTTTGGTTTTCACCAAACGTGGCGCTGTGCATTATGGTCAAACATCTCCACTTTGGTCTCTTCTATCCAAAGGACATTGTTCCAGAAGTCTTGTGGTTTGTTCAGATGCAACTTTGCAAACCTAAGCCGTGCTGCCATGATCTTTTTAGAGAGAAGAGGCTTTCTCCTGGCAACCCTTCCAAACAAACCATACTTCAACCCTTCCAAACAAACCATACTTGTTCAGTCTTTTTCTAATTGTACTGTCATGAACTTTAACATTTAACATGCTAATTGAGTCTGAGATGTAACTCTTGGGTTTTTTGCAATTTCTCTGAGGATTGCACGGTCTGACCGTGGGGTGAATTTGCTGGGACGTCCACTCTTGGGAAGATTGGCAACTGTCTTGAATGTTTTCCACTTTTGAATATTCTTTCTCACTGTAGAATGATGGACTTTAATGTATTGGAAATGGCCTTATAATCCTTCCCAGATTGATGGGCTGCAACAATTGCTTCTCTAAAATCATTGCTGATGTCTTTCCTCCTTGACATTGTGTTAACACACACCTGAATGCACCAGACCAGCAAACTGCTAAAACTTCGGCTTTTATAGAGGTGGTCACACTTGCTGATGATCAATTAATCAAGGGCATTTGATTAGCAGCACCTGTCTGCTACATAGCATCTTAATTCCTATGTAAGCAGTAAGGGTGTACTTAGTTTTTCACACATAGCTTCTCCATTTTGGCTTTATTTTTGTTAAATAAATCGTGACACGGTGTAATATGTCATGTGTTGTTGTTCATCTGAGGTTGTATTTACCTAATTTACGCCCTGAACGCTCTCTTCTCTGGAGCTCTGGCGATGCTCTCACCCAGCGTGACGGCCTCCGCAGCAACACCCCTTCTCCCAAGCTGCAGCAGAGGTAAAAGCCAAACAGGGAACCCAGGCCACATTCTCCCCCTGGTAAAACACCAATTTTCCCGCATGGGAACAGCAAAACATAATATAACCGTACACATATTTTACACAATAAAAATGCAGATCATATATGTAGCCAGGTCCCCTCTGGCTCCCCAGACATTCGGTTTTCTCTCTCCTACCTGCGACAGCATGAGGGCAGTTGCAGGGGTGATCGCGTCACCGGGGGCTCCCGGCGACATCAGCTACAGGGCGCCACCATCTTGCGTGCGTTTGCGCATACGCGGAAGTTCGCGCGCGTGCAGAATAGCCTCAGATGCGATATGGCAGCCATTACAGGGAGTGAGAAGAGGCACTCCATAGTCAGGGACATCCCCCAGTTCGCACATGCGCAGTTAGCAGCGGCGGCGGCCATTACACAGCGCGCACGAGGCCCCAATGTTAAAGAGAGCCACCAAGGACTACAGTTCCCAGCAGCCTCTGGGGACTGCACTTTCACCCTGGTCACAGGCAGCCAGACAGCCAATAAGGATGACAGATTCTCATGCTGCAAAGTTGCAACAATGTTGTGTGAAGACAGGGATTGTCAGTTAGGAGCTGGAACACAGAGAGGGGAGGGTGTGTTTGTGCAAGGAGGAAAGTAGCCTCCTGCTCTAAGCCAGAAGTCTCCCCTTAGCCCCCAGATAGGCCCTACTCACCTCAGCTTGTGGTTACTACAGGGACTCCCCTTAGACTAGGGACAGGATCCTGTAGAACCTAGACAAGTGAGGGTCCAGCCAGGAACCGTGACTATCCTGGCAATTGCTGTGAAGGTAATACATCCTCTGCGTTAGCAGAGAAAAGAGACATTATAAAGGTGGATCACTCCATGCGGGAGCCACCCACCGTTGAGGCGGAGGCATCTTGGTTCATCTCCTGGAGCAAGGGATTCCAAGCAAAGGTCATCTGCACACCCGGTAGCAGGAGCACCGGGGAGGTATTATCCAAGTCACCAAGTGCACCACCTATACACTTCATCTTAGTGGGCAGCACTGTTCCACACGTGGGTGGGGTTGTGGGACTCTTGGGACTTTGGGTACAAGGACTTTGGGGATACTGTGTAAGGAGGTTATAGCCCAGTTAGGGGTAAGGTTATAGCTCCCAGCTAGTGGCAGAGGGTGGCATATATATCGTTGTGCATACTGATGATGTTGCACTGTGAAAGTATGATACTCTTGTTGTGTTGCTATACAATATGATGTGATGTGATGTTGTTGTGTTATTTGCTCGTTCAGTAAACCTTTTAGCCATAACCCTGGTGTATGTGGTTTCTGGGTGGGTTCCTATGCTAGGCCCATTCAACATTCCTATAGAATCCTACATAGGTGGAGGCGCTGACCGACGAGAACGTTCCAGAGATTCACCCCAGGCTCTCACTAGCGGAGGCTCAGGCCTCCTGTGAGCCTGACAGGTATAACGCACCACACCAGGTAACATTAGGTTCCCCGCACACACACTATATGCGATTTTAGGGGGAAGTAACCAGTACCATATTACTTATCACGTCATATCAGCTGTACATGAGATTATACATTTCACTGAACATCACTATGGCAGATCTCACTTTACTGCGAGCCCACTACTGAGCCTCATAATGGGGTGCCCCTAATTGAACATAC
The DNA here is from genome assembly GCF_040206685.1 of Ascaphus truei. Taxonomy (NCBI): domain Eukaryota; kingdom Metazoa; phylum Chordata; class Amphibia; order Anura; family Ascaphidae; genus Ascaphus; species Ascaphus truei. The sequence goes on from NC_134486.1 coordinate 132,129,634, forward strand.
AGTAGGTCATCCTCTGTCTTTTCACCGCGTTGGTGCAGGTCCAATCCGGTAGTACTTGTTCGCGCGATCCTTCCATTCTTCGAACTCCAATAAGTGATATAGAGAAGCACAAAACTAAAACAAAATAAGCTTCTCTGTGCAGCTTTAAATAAACGATATCTAGAATATTGTGTAAAAGTGTTAGTGGAAAAATATAAAGCGCAATAGAGTGCTGGCACACAATAAACTTTTACTAAGATTAACCCAGTGAAAGTGGTGTGAAAGTGGTTAAGTGAACAAATCACTCACATATGTCTGCATAAAGATGGTCTGATCACGCGTGACTCTCTCTTGAAAAACAAAGAGGAGTACATAGCATAATACAGTTTTAATGCACAAATGATTAGATTCAAGTGGGATTGACACACTCACATTCTCCCGAAAAGTAAATCACAATGAGTGCTTTAAGGGCACACACTCGCCACCCTGGGACTGCTTCTGGAACCGAAAGAGTCACGTGTAAGTCCCTATTTGCTGCCAGGATACTGCGATATAAATTGTTCAATGGTGACCGTCAGCACTTCCGCGTCTGCGCGCGCAGCAGGGTACGGTGGCTCATGAGGGCCTGGACTCTTCCTCACCAGCTACGGAGTCTTCAGAGGGCCAAAAACCCTACGCGTTTCGCATATTTTCCAATTCGGCTTCCTCAGGGGTTGTGGATGATTCTAATCTGCCCTTAGCTGATATACAGGCACACTAATCACAAACTGTCCAATCAGAGAGTGAGCTAGGGGTGTTGTTCCACTGACCGCTAATTGGAACTCAAGTGGTTTTTGCAATGACTGGCATAAAAACATGCATATGCTCACAGGGGAAATAGATTAACTCATTAATATACAATTTTTATTACAAATAGTTTTAAACAAATAATATTAAAATCCTAATTTATATAACATACATTATTGTAATATAATATTAATTTAACATATTACCCTATAAAAAATTAGCTAACTAAACCATAATAATAAATCACTAAAAGACAAAAAGAGACAAGTGTTAAAAGCACATAAAAGTTAAATTGCCTGTTTATGAAAGGAAACCAGTGGGTAAAAATATTGCATATAAGGGATGCAAATAATGTCTATTAATCCCATAACTTTATAAATTAATAAAATTGAATTAAAAATATAAATAGTTAAAAATCAGAATATATATTCAAAAATATTTAAAATATAAATTTAGTCACCAGAAATTTTGTTTTATTCCAAAAATGAACTAAGTTCGAAATCAACATTTAAACCCAGTGGCTTTAAAGTTTTACGTCTACTGTATGTAGCCCTTTTTGTGAACCGGCCGACCCACCCAATCTCACATTGGCCCCTCGTGGTCTAACCGGTTCCTTTCCCCGCAACACACCTGCTCTAAGGGACTACTGGTAACTGCGTAACACCTGTGGCTCCAGGAGATCTGAGCCTCCGCTAGCTGGGAGCCTGGGGAAACCCTTACCATTACCTGGTGCAGCGCCTCCACTTACCCAGGATCCCCGTTATGAAAGATAGCCCTGGGTAAGAAATACAATAACACTCATAGATATAAAACAAGAACTAACACTTTACTTAAGAACATATAACACAGTACATAACATCACATAACCTTATGCTCTATCCGCATCACCTCGGCCCAATGTCTGGTGTTCCCACCCAGTGTCCTGTGATCCCCCACACCCAATGTCCCGTACTCCTACGGAGGTCGTGGGTGACTGCGCAGTCACTGTATGAATAGGCCTGTTGGTGCACTTATAATACAGAAGTACCTTCCGAGCACTCCGATGCTCGGGACCGCAACACACTTCTAAAAGGGTCAGACGTCCGTCTGATCCTATCCAGGTACTTCTCTCCGTGGACCCCAACGAGGGTCCCACCGCTTCCCGGGAACAGCAACCGAATCACGGCAACACCAACCGCATCACGGGAACAGCAACCGCCGCTATCCCTAACTAACCCTATCAGGACAGGAACCCTAACCTAGGGCCTGTCCCTGATGAACCGCAACCTGGGGTGGCTTGGGGAAAACTCCTAAGGCCTGTGGAACAATAACCTGCCCCCCCTCCCCTAGCTACCCAATCCTATATGTCTCACTAACAACTAGCTATTAACTAGCTAACAGTCTGCAGCAGACACACAGCTCACACTGTCAGCCTGCAGACATCCACACACGCTGCACACACTGCGCCCAGCACATGCAGCGACACACACACAACGATACACACCATTCACTGGAACCCGCAGCAAATCCACTGCTCGCACGCTGTGCCTATTTGCCAGTGCGCACAGCCCTATCCGCTGTGGCACTGCCAAACCTGCACCTTCCACACTTAAGGGTAACCTCCTTATCTAGGGCCGTCCCTCTTCAGTTACCCCTTGCCCTTACCGGGAATTGGGGCCTGCCTGGGGACCTAAGGAGAACCCTTACCTGGTGCAGGAGCCACTCGCTCCTTACACCCTTCCTACTCCATCCTTTTCCTCTGCCTGACTCACTGTCCAAAGCCCGGGAAATGTATCTATATTCCCGGGCTGAGCTTCCTCCAGCCCTATTGGCCACACTCAGGCACCTGATGCCTGTCTCCCTAAGCCTCCTGGGAATTGTAGTTCCCAGGGGGCTGCCTAAACACTGGGGCCGCGTGCGCACTTGCCCTGCGCATGCGCGAACCCCTAATGGCCGCCTCAACCTCTCTCTTCCCTGTCCTGCCCTCGCGCGATCTCTCTGGGCACTGGGGATCCTACCTTGCGCTTTCGCCCCCTACTGCGCATGCGCGAACTAACGCGCAATGGCGGCGCCCTCTCCTCAAGCCGCCGAGCCGGTGGCAACGCGATCGCGGCCCTAGCGACGGCCCGATCGCGTCCCCGGCAACCGGCCTGCGCCGCACAGTCCCGACCTGCTCCCTGCTCTGGCCCCCACTCTCGCGAAGTGCCGGCGGGTCCACCGCTGCCTCCGGCGGCACCCGCGACCCCACGGCACTCGCGGAGAGGGGCCAGAAATCGTGATTTTACCTCGGGGCTACATGTATATATCCATAGGGTCTCTCTCCTTGATAGATATTTTTCTCTATTGCCCTCTCTCCAATCTTTAGAGACGGAGTCAATACCCTTAAAGAGTAGACCCCCTGGATTAGACTGATGACATAACTTAAAGTGCAAAGAGACATTATGTGTTTCAAGACCTATTCTGATTTTGCGTAGATGTTCTAACATTCTTATTTTTAACGGTCTGGTAGTACGGCCTACATATTGTAGGCCGCAAAGGACACTCCAATAGGTAAATGATAAAATTAGAATTGCAGTTTATCAGTTGCCTAATTGGAAATGTCTCCTTGGTTACATGGGAACAAAAATCCTTTGCCATTTTCATCCCATTTGAACAGGCTTTACAATGTAAACATGTGAAAAAACCTTTTGGATTAGAATTTAGCCACATTTATTGTGCCCCAGTGATGTTTCCATTACGCTGATTAGTTTTAAGGACACTAGGGGCTAACTTTTCTTTTAAATTTGAAGATCTCGAAAAAATTAATTGTGGTTTTGAGGGTAGAAATTCCCTTAATTAAGGATCCTGCTTTAAAATATTCCAATGTTTGATAAGAATATTTTTTATTTTCCCAGAATGTGTACCATATTGTGTTATAAACGGGACCCAATTATCTTTGAATTTCACATGTTTTTTCAATTTTAATTCTTTATTCGTGGTAAGTATCTCCTCTCTTTTTAAATCACTGTCTCTTTTCATAGCGCAATTCAAATTTTCAGAGTTATATCCCCTTTCTAAAAATCTATCAATTAAAAGAGAGGATTGCTCCTTATATATTTTATCGGAGGTGCAATTCCTCTTAACGCGTCTTAGCTGTCCATAGGGAATGTTATTTAGCCAATCCCTATGGTGACAGCTAGTGCGATCCACATATTTGTTGCAATCTATCGATTTAAAATAGGTTTTGCATTTGACCTTCCCATTATCAACATATAAATACAGATCTAAAAAATGAATGTTGTCTCTACTTACAGTGTGAGTAAACTTGAGATTCCAATCATTGCAGTTTAAATTATCAATGAATCCCAGGGCATCTAATTGTGTGCCACGCCAGACAAAGATCACATTGTCTATATAACGATGCCACCGCACCAGACCCGCCCCCAGCCTACCACTCCCCCAGACATGGTCATCTTCCCAGGCCCCCATAAATAGGTTGGCATATGAAGGGGTTAAAATTATATGTCAGCTCTACAAGTCTCAGTGATTGAATGGGTGAACATAAAATCTGCTAGCTTTATCTTTCTTATACGGGCTGTTCCAGTACTGAGAGAATTAACTCACTATGCTAATCGTAATCTTTATTTACTTCTGTTGTTCTCAGTTTGTTTTTATACAATAGCACAAGAGCAGTAAAGTGTCCCAGACAATAAAGCTGCATGTTCTTGAGAAACATTCCCTGTATTTCTCTTTGTAATGTAGAAGTAGAAACTGCTGGCCAAACATAAGCAAGATGTAATGATTTACTAATGCTTTGTCCAAAGACACAGATACATAACCTCTGCAGAAAATTGTTATTTCTCATTGTTAAACATGATATGTTATGTATTAACATGCCCTTAGTTTTCTGTATAAATATCGGGGCACAGCTGAATAAAACTTTGAAGTGTGGAAGCAGACCTGTTGTCTGACTCCTCTCTTCCCGAGCTCGTATTTGTCTGTGTTTGGGAGACTGCTAAATCAGTGCTGTCCAAATCACTAAGTTGAGTGAAGTGATTCCTACCAAAGTAAAAAAGTAACCCTTTCAGATGGTGGCAGCGGTGGGATCTCCACTGGGTCGGTGAGTATACTCTAATTTATTGTTTCTTGCCTTCCCTCTGGGGATCCCTATTGGTAGGATGTCAGGGTATAAAGTCCCTCATAGGTTTTAAAGGGTATAAAGTCCCTGGCATTATTGGGGTATAAAGTCCCTGATAGGTTTTAAAGGGTATAAAGTCCCTGGCATTAAAGGGTATAAAGTCCCTGATATTATTGGGGTATAATGTCCCTGATACCAATTACGGGTATAAAGTCCCTAATTGTTGTTGTTCATCAGACTGGTTTACGCTCTCCCGGACACAGCAGACTTATTATAGAGTATAAGTGTTTATTATAGAGTATAAGTGTTTATTATAGAGTATAAGTGTTGTATTATAGAGTATAAGTGTTGTATTATAGAGTATAAGTGTTGTATTATAGAGTATAAGTGTTGTATTATAGAGTATAAGTGTTGTATTATAGAGTATAAGTATTGTATTGTAGAGCACAAGTGTTAAGATTACAGTGATAAGTTTTTTTCTTTTAGATCTTCTGTATAAGTTTCCTTTGTATTGCAATCATTTCCTTTTTATATAAACTAATTATGGGTACTAACACTAGTAAAAATCTGGGAGGTAAACCAGAGTTTATTAAGTATAAAACTTACAAAAAGGCTAAGAAAAATAAAAATGTAGGACAGGTCACCGTTTGTAGACGGAATCCAGGTCAAAGCCGCAAAGAATTTGTTGTACAGATTGTCGGAGATTATTATGTTGATCCGTTTGTGGACAGTTTGTCTGGGTGGACTGAAGCAATGGGTTCCACTAGTCCGTTTCCAAGAGACGGTGCCTTTGATGATTTTCATATGTTGATGCTCAGAGGCACTTGTCTAGGGGATCCTGACTGGTTGTGGTTTGGTCCCAACCCAAAGTGGAATATGAAATATATGCGGGAATCTGCCAATGCATGGGTTAAAATTGCCCCCTACGGGTGTGAAATGTCACCCGATAAAATTGTGTCCTCCGCACCTCCACCTCCTTATATATCTTCCCTGTACACTAGTTTATCTCAGGAACCCTTTTTGGATGAGGATGTTTTATTAGCAATTACACCCCGTGTTGACCCCAGTCCGACTCTGAGTTGCAGTGAGACCCCTCCACCCCCTTCGGGTTCGGGTACGCAACAAATATTCTCCACTTCTGTTAGTGAGGGTACCCGAGCTAAAATACAAGCTGCTTAGCAACTGGCTGCTTCTAAAACTGGTCTCACTGAGTTAGTCAGCCCTCAAAAGAGCAGTGATAAGTCGTGGACCATGAGTAGTCCTAGAGGTCTCTTACAAACCATAGCCGATTATGTGGCACCTTCAGCCCAGGTTGACACTGTTGTTACAATGCCATTTATGACTGTGGGTGACCAGTTGATTACTAAACCCCCTGATATTATGACTCTTAATGCATGGACAAAGACTCATGGTGTACCAAAAACAAAGGGCGACCTGAATTGTATAATACAGGAATATGTAATACACCTTGTTGACAAGTTGAATGGCATCTATGGTGATGTATCTATGTCTCTTCCTTGTCCCACAGGTACGCCAACACACCCTTTCAAACCAGGTGGCACGGTCCTGGTCAAGCAACTGTTCAAAAACAAGACGCTGGATCCTCCATTGGGCAAACCAACCACCATCATCGCCGTCACCCGTACTGCAATCTTGACAGAAGACAGCCCAACCTGGATACATGCAAGCCGTGTGAAGACCGCACCAATTGGTTCCCGTGGTCCACCCATCCTGGACCCGTCGGCACGCTCCTAATATTTACCATGTGGTTATCTATTATAATAGCTATAATCTGGGGACTAATTGCGAGACTAACTGCCTGTTATATGCAACACAGGGAGACATACACATATATAAATGTTACACCCACCAGTTGTATGTTCAATTGTACAGAATATTCTGGGCGACACAAAAGGGAGAGATGCCAACCTTTGCGGTTCTCTCAGACCACCCATATATTCATCTCTAATTGTCACTCGAGATACCTAGTAAGAGATAGGTTTCTGCACGCCCATGGTTTCTTGGAGGTTTCTTCCCCCGGGAGTTTTTCCTCTCCTGAGTGGTGAGCAGAAGAATAAATGGGTTTGGTCAAATTATTGTTCTTTTAGAACAAAAGGAGGGATTTGAAGGTCTCATTGAAGGGGTTAAAATTATATGTCAGCTCTTCAAGTCTTAGGGATTGAAAGGGTGAACATAAAATCTGCTAGCTTTATCTTTCTTATACGGGCTGTTCCAGTACTGAGAGAATTAACTCACTATGCTAATTGTAATCTTTATTTACTTCTTTTGTTCTCAGTTTGTTTTTATACAATAGCACAAGAGCAGTAAAGTGTCCCAGACAATACAGCTGCATGTTCTTGAGAAACATTCCCTGTATTTCTCTTTGTAATGTAGAAGTAGAAACTGCTGGCCAAACATAAGCAAGATGTAATGATTTACTAATGCTTAGTCCAAAGACACAGATACATAACCTCTGCAGAAACTTGTTATTTCTCATTGTTAAACATGATATGTTATGTATTAACATGCCCTTAGTTTTCTGTATAAATATCGGGGCACAGCTGAATAAAACTTTGAAGTGTGGAAGCAGACCTCTCTTCCCGAGCTCGTATTTGTCTGTGTTTGGGAGAATGCAAAACCAGTGCTGTCCAAATCACTAAGTTGAGTGAAGTGATTCCTACCAAAGTAAAAAAGTAACCCTTTCAGCATAGCTATGGGCGAATCTGGTCCCCATGGCAGTACCACATAACTGCAAGCAGAAATAGTTATTGTTTAGAATAAAATTTATTCCTGAAATTAAAAATTCCAATTGTTCTATGTGGAGAGAAATATCTCTCATAAGCACCCTTCTAATTGCCTCCAACCGTTTACTATGCTCTATACTTGTATAAAGTGATGCCACGTCACACGTTATGAACAAATAGTCTTCCTCCCAATCTAATTGATCAAAAATATTTATGACCTGAGTGCTATCTCTTAGATAGGAGGGTAATTGAACCACATATTTTTGGAGGAAATGATCAATTTACTCCGACAGGTTCTGAGTAATAGAATTTATTCCAGATATTATTGGCCTTCCAGGAGTCCGCTCTAAAAGAATTCTTGTGACTAAATTTGTATTTTAAATCATTTTGAATATATATTCTGATATTTAACTATTTATATTTTTAATTCAATTTTATTAATTTACAAAGTTATGGGATTAATAGACATTATTTGCTTCCCTTATATGCAATATTTTTACCCACTGGTTTCCTTTCATAATCTGGCAATTTAACCTTTATGTGCTTTTAACACTTGTCTCTTTTTGTCTTTTAGTGATTTATTATTATGGTTTAGTTAGCTAATTTTTTATAGGGTAATATGTTAAATTAATATTATATTACAATACTGTATGTTATATAAATAAGGATTTTAATATTATTTGTTTAAAACTGTTTGTAATAAAAATTGTATATTAATGAGTTAATCTATTTCCCCTGTGAGCATATGTATTTTTTATGCCAGTCATTGCAAAAACCACTTGAGATCCAATTAGAGGACAGTGGGACAACACCCCTAGCTCACTCTCTGATTGGACAGTTTGTGATTAGTGTGCCTATATATATCAGCTAAGGGCAGATTAGAATCATCCACAACCCCTGAGGAAGCCGAACTGGAAAGTAGGTGAAACGCATGGGTTTTTTGGCCCTCTGAAGACTCCGTAGCTGGTGAGGAAGAGTCCAGTTCCTCGTGAGCCACCGTACCCTGCTGCGCGCGCAGATGCGAAAGTGCTGACGGTCACCATTGAACAACGTGGATCGCAGTCTCCTGCCGGCAAACGGGGACTTACACCGTGACTCTTTCGGTTCCAGAAGCAGTCCCAGAGTGGCGAGAGTGTGCCCTTAAAGCACTCATTGTGATTTACTTTTCGGGAGAATGTGAGTGTGTCCATCCCCCTTGAATCTAATCATTTGTGCATTAAAACTGTATTATGCTATGTACTTCTCTTTGTTTTTCAAGAGATAGTCACGCGTGATCAGACCATCTTTATGCAGACATATGTGAGTGATTTTTTCACTAAACCACTTTCACACCACTTTCACTGGGTTAATCTTAGTAAAAGTTTATTGTGTGCCAGCACTCTATTGCGCTTTATATTTTTCCACTAATTCTTCGAACTCCGCCTCCCCTAAATGTGTGGGCCGAGTTCCTGAGAAAGCCTTGAGTTTGCGGTGTTGTTGAGACTGGGAGGACTGGTTGATGTCCTCCACGAGTTGCTGAACTGTCACGTCCCAAAGGGAGCCACCACTTGATTCAGGCAGGAAATGTATTTTCTGGACAGAACTATCTACTTTTGGAATCATAGTGGGTGATGGTGGAGGGGAGTAGCCCAATGATGGGTCTGACCATGTGACTGCGTAATGCTAAAGACCGCAACAGTGGGATAAATGAATGAATAACCAGAAACTTATAGGGGGGACCCCTAAACATAAACTTGATAGAAGACAGGTACTGGGTTGCAGTCCCGGATGGTAAGCTCACTAATAAGTGACGCTGTTGTTAACAATAACACCAGGAAGATTGAGCATAATAACACCCTATAACGTACCAATTGTCTAAATAAAGTCCTGAACAGGAAAACATGTGGCAAGCGATTGACTCACTCTGAGTGCTGCACAGTCCATGCGATCCAAAGGTGAGGGGTTCCCAGGTGTGCTTCCGTCCAAGGGGTAGGCTAGTAGAGAAGGAGAAAAACTGGAAGAGCACTACTGTAGGTATCAAAAAAGTAGAAAGGAGGGTGCGTATCCCATAAAAAGATTATTTATTGGTCATGGAAAAACAGGGCAATGGAGAGCCCTACCAACGTTTCACGCTTCACAGAAAGTGCTCTGTGAAGCGTGAAACGTTGGTAGGGCTCTCCATTGCCCTGTTTTTCCATGACCAATAAATAATCTTTTTATGGGATACGCACCCTCCTTTCTACTTTTTTTTGATACCTACAGAAGTGCTCTTCCAGTTTTTCTCCTTCTCAAATGATGGGTCTGGCCTACAGCACCAGGGGTAAAGGTGACCCGGGGAAAAGTCACCTCAGTTTCTACGGAAGCTTGCCAGGTTGGGTGTGAGGATTCGCCGTTCTGCTGCTCCTGCCCCTTTAACCTTCACCCACCCATTGGACTACCATGGCACCCGAGAGTGGCAATCTGGCGGCGGTACTTACGCACGGCGCGCGGGTTCTGTGCGGTCCCCTTAGGTTCCTGGCCATGGGGAACGCTCTCGTCCCTCCTGTTCTGGCACTTGGTTCCCTCGGTGGTCTGCGGCCCCCGCCCCTCAGTCCCGCCCTCGGCCTGACATCACCATTACGCAGCACGGTCGCGACTCTTGTTCTGCCTCTACCTCCACGGATCCCGCCTCTGGTCTCCGCCCCCGCTGTGACGTCACGGTTACGCAGCGCGGTATCGCTCTTCGCTCTGCCTCTTGTCCCACCTCTGGTCTTCGCCCCGTGTTGGCGTAGCTCTTGCGGCACATGATGGCGCGCGACCGGGTCGCCTACGTGTTGCGTGGGGCGCGTGCACACATTCTGACACACTGGCTATTGGCTGTGCAATAGGACGCACCTGTGTGGTCCAGCAGCCTATCCTGTGTCATTCTCCTGCTTCCTGGTTGCGTCCCATTGGTGGGGAGGTCCTATAAATATGTTCTCAGAGCTCCCAGTCATTGCCGAGCATAACCTCTGTTTGTGTGACGCTGCACTCACTAACTAGTTCCTGTCTATAAAAGACCATTTTATTCAAAAGATATATATATATATTATATATATAGGCACTGTACCATGTATTTGTGTCAATGGATGTAGCACTGGGCTCTGACTGTGTTTCATGTTCTGTCTCTGGTTTTAAATATATATTGCCATGCTCAGTAGCACTCCTCTTTGACACTTATACGCATATATATATATATATATATATATATATATATATATATATATATATATATATATATATGTTGTGGTTATTTTGGGGGTTCAATATGAGCTTATAGGGGTTCTGTATGTTTTGCAATTCTGTTCAGCTGTTCCCAGCTGATTTGGAGGGTGGCTCCTCCTTCCCAGGTTTGAAGCTCACCCCTCCCACTTTAAATGGTTAAAGCTCACTCCATTTCACCTTACACACTCATGGGAACTTGCATGCAGTTTGATTGCGACAAATCTAATACAGAGTGCTTTTCTTGGTATTATACATGTTAATAAGAGTTTCAATCAGACTTAGAACTATGCAACTAATTTTGACATATTTATTATAAATCATTCTTCCTGGTAATGTACAGGTTATTAAGAATTTGTATGTGTTAGGACCCTTGAGAAATGGTCTGTCTTGGAGGGGCTCAAGGGCTTACAACACTTTGGCCAAAGAGTTAAACTAAAAGACCATTTTATTCAGAAGATATCTATATATATATATCTATGTATATATATATATATATGTATATATATATATATATGTATATATATATGTATATATATATATATATGTATATATATATATATATATATATATATATATATATATATATATATATATAGGCACTGTACCGTGTATTTGTGTCAATGGATGTAGCACTGGGCTCTGTCTGTGTTTCATGTTCTGTCTCTAGTTTTAAATATATATTGACATGCTCAGTAGCACTCCTCTTTGACACTTATACGCATATATATGTTGTGGTTATTTTGGGGGTTCAATATGAGCTTATAGGGGTTCTGTATGTTTTGCCTATACCCTATTGCCTGACCCTGCTTGGATACTACCCTGTGATACTCTCCTGCACTGACCTTGGCTTTGGACGACTACTCTATTCTCTCCTGCACTGACCCTGGCTTGGCTCCACGACTACTCTACGCTCTCCAACCCTGACTCTGGCTACGTACCCCAACGATCCGCTGCTCTATACTTCAACACCCGGCAAGTACCTCACTTACGCTGTCTTCTGTTACCTTGATCCGGCCTGCACGACTATCCTACACACTAGACGTGCCCTCGCGGTTGTGGTTGGCGTTCTACACAATTCTCTACCTCAGCCCCGCAGTCGCGCCTCGTTTGTGGTGAGCTACGGGTTACATTGGGGCTAACGACCTCCCTGTCCCTGGCGGGAGGAAGGGAATGGGGGTCAGTTCCGAGTAAGGTACCGCGGCCGAGGTTTGCGGCGTTTGTGGCCTTAGAATCTGGCAATTCGGGGTAAACCAAGGGGCAACCTTCACTTGAGGCCTCAGGTAAGTATAGTACTCGAGGGACAGTCTCTGAGCATATTTCATGCTCGGTGGCCAGAAGAATTGCACTCCAACAGAAATCCTCATCATATCTCCAGTCTAGGAGTCGCGCGGTGGCCAGGGCCGGGAAGTCTCTTATTTGCTCGTGCACGGTGAATGCAGATGCGCGGATGGATACTCCCCCCACTGCGACCACGAGTCGTTGTGATACTTTGCGTGCCAAAGCCCATTCGTGCATCTCTTGCTTTGAGGGCACAAACATGATGGAGAATTAATTTTGACAGAACTCTAGGGCACCCCAGGTCTAAGAGCTCAGCAGCGCCTCCAAACGTAGCCCTCTTTCCCTCTAGTTTGAAGGGTTTACTAGTGCTGGTGGTATCTGTCGGCTCACAGGGATCTGAGCTTCCGCTACTGGGAGCTTGGGGTAACAAATATACTGAGTGGCAGCACCTCCACATGCACAGGATCCCAATGGTATGGGATAACCCCGAGCAGGAACTATTAATAACAGTCCACAGATTATAATAATAACAATAATAATCTTTACTGTGAGCAATAACCATGAACCACATAAATGCAATAGCAATACTAATGGTTACAGCTGTACCTCAGCGCGCAGGGCGCTGTCCCACCACCGTGTATCCCCACACCGTGTCCACAGTACCAGAGGTGTCCCTTGGTCACTTCACTCAATAAGTGTCTCCAGTGCCCACCCCTCTAGGCGTGATCAGCACCTTGCAGTTTAAATATCTCTTATCACATAGACCAATAGGAAACCGCAAGTGATGATGTCACGACTTCCTATTGGCCCACAAGATTCAGGACATTGAAGCCGCCATTTCGATGACCCAAACTATCCCAGCTGGAGGTGCTACCGGCACCATGTAAGTATCTCGGGAAGCAGAGGGTCCCCGTGGCTGAAATTAACACAGTTCCACTCAGGAGACCCACTGCTTCAAACATATAGATATAAAAAAAAAAACACGTGTGACCAGTTCTGCTGACCTGCAATATTTGGTCATGCCTTGAAGTGGCTTGCTGTCTTAAAATGCTTTGGCCAAATGGTTTAACTAAATGACCCTTTTTTCAAGAGATATATACATATTTCACTGTGTATTTTTGTCATGTTGGATGTAGCTTTCGGCTTCTTTGTTTTTTGTTATATAAAGTAAGAAAACACAAATCAAGGTATAAAAGATACATGGAAAATTGTCTATTCACTGAGTTGAGAGAAGACAGTGTGATTAGGGCATGAACCCCCTCCTCCTCCTGTCACCCTCTCTCCGCCTCCTTGATGTCACATGACCACTCCCAGCATGCTCCGGGACACTGTCATGGCAGCTTACTGAGGCAGAAAAGCAGCACATGTGTACATGGTAAGAGCCGGTCATAAGCAGACGTTAGATTGTACAAAGCCATATAAATAATTACACTTGAACAGATACTGTACGCTGCATCTAGATATAGACACACTCCTCTTTATTCTTTATATATATTTAGACGTAATGTATCAATGCATTAGAGATCTGTAACCATCCTGTGCAGTGCAGCTACATACAGTTTCGACACAGAGACTGTCTCTATGCACCCTATGTATTTACTGTACATACGTACTACCAGAGGATAAAGACACACTCTGTATACTCCCTGTGCATTTACATACTACATGAGGGTATAGACCCATTCTGTAATACATCCTGTGCATGTACATAGTACCTGAGGGTATAGAGCCTGAGCCTGATTGTGTACACCCTGTGCAGCTGTCTGGAGCACAGGGGTGTAATCCGCTTGCAGGTTTCTGAGGATTTGTGTTGAGAAGAAATCATCACGGTGTAGCTGTTTAAAATCGCCTTCCCCGGCTGCAATTTAATCACATTTCAACTCTGTGCTGGTATCCACCCACCCCTCCGGTCTGGAATCCACCCACCCCTCCGGTCTGGAATCCACCCCCTCCCTCCGGTCTGGAATCCACCCCCTCCCTCCGGTCTGGATGTGGTCATCTCTGGAGCAGGACGTGCTGAGGGGCTTCCCGGATGCATCTCAAGGGGAGCTATGTAAAGGACCAGGAAATGCAGGTGAGCGAGAGGGCAGTGGAGCAGCATGCTGTGAGAAGAGTATGGGTTCCTCTTAGCCGTGGATTATTGGGAGGGTGCATGATGTGAAGCTGTGATGCCATCAGGTGTTGACATGGCCTAAAAAAAGTTGGCACATCGTATAAACATTTTAAAAAAAGCACACAAAGCTCTTTATAGCAAATTTCAAATTGATTTATACAATATGTAATATGTAATAAAAATGGACAGGGAAAGCATCTTACTAAAATATATAGTCATTTAAAAAACAAGTGAAATGTTAGGTGTGTGTGTGTGTGTGTTAAAATAAAAGTTGAAGTATTTTAGAATTGCAAATAAAAGGTAGTGGTACACTGCAGTACAATGATACTTCTATCACTGCATGTCATACTGTTAGAAAACAAATGATGGGGCACCACTGATTTAACCCTGTTATTTCTATGGACTGTAAATCAAATCTGAAGAGGTGATACCAATGGTGCCTCATCAGATGTTCTCTAGCATACATACCATAAAAATGACATTGCATATGTATAACGGGAAAAGCATTGTTTATTAAAACTAATATACAGTATAAGGTCTCCAACATATTCAGTACAGTGTGCCTGTAATAATGTTAGGTTGGTATTTCTTTCTCAAAGTTAACATTTACTTTTATAAGTAAGGAGGTCTCTATTCCAAATATCTAAAAGAAAAACTCTTCAGTATGTGTTTGTATATATGGAGAGAGATATATCATATTTAAAGGTTTTAATCGGAAAATATTGTTTTACAGCTAGTTGTATATTTTCCCTGTATTTCTCAAGTGTCCTAGTTCCTTTCAGTCTTGATTAATAATTGTTTTCTGTGAAAGGCAAAGTCCCAAAGAGAACATAATTTTTATGTTCACTTTTGTTAGGTACAGTACAGATAGTAGGCTGTTTAAAAGATGAATTATTAGCTGTAACACACTTTTTGGTAAATCCAAGATTTGGTAAAGATATTTATGACGAGAGCTGTCTTTAAGACCTATATTTGTACAGTAAGTTAAATAACCAGCTCTGAATTAGGTAAAACAAAATCTTTTTCAAATTGGTATACTACAGTTTTATGAAACATAAAAAAAATGCCATGCTTACTGCTTTGAAGGCGGCTCCGTAAAACTGATACTAGAAGTTAAACACTTGTTGCTTTCTTCTGGAATCACTGCCGTCCCCTCTTGTAAACTGGAGTGCTGCTGTCCTGAACATGCATTCACTGAGGGTAAGGACCTCAAAATTGTTCCTTAACCGTTTGGGTCAAGATGGCCTACTGCCGAAATAACACTCTTACGATAGAAACCTATATGTGCAATTCCGGAAAAAATGAAGACCCCGCTTCATCTGATGAATCGCCATGTTCAGGGCAGGTAGTCATTGTTCCTGCAAAAATGTTCATACAGTGCTGGGTACATTATAAGCAGTGTTCGACAAACCTATACATTTGCTCGCCCCGGGCGAGTGGATTTAACCCCCGGGTGAGTAAATATTGGCCCAAGCAGCACACGTTTGGTACTAGGTGGCGAGTAGATTTTTTTGTGTGGCGAGTAGATTTTTTGGTGATTTGTCAACCACTGATTTATAAGGGCTATATAAGAAACAAATATTATTGTTTTGAAGAGGCAATCCAAGTATGCGATTTTTAAGAACTTTTTTTGACATAGGATCGGACCAGGTGGTCTCCTAAACTGAACCCCATTATTTTAATCTCCGGGGACCCTCTACTTTCCAAGATACTACCTACGAAGGAGGTGCCAGTAGCCACTCCGCTAGCAGGGTTAATGCAGTGGCAGAGTTTCAAAGCTCTCACACCCTGCGGGCCAATAAGAAGTCGTGATGTCATCCGGTGCAGCTTCCTATTGGCTCACACGACACAGGAGCTTTAAAAAGCAGAGTGATACCGGCACCCCCTATGGAGGCAAGTATCTTTGGAAGCAGGGGATCCCCGGAGCTCAAATGAACGGGGTTCAGCTCCAGAGACCCCCTGCTTCAGTCTGGTTAAAAAATGCAAAAATAAATTGCCTGCTTGTATTGCTCCTTTATTGTCACGTGTACAGTAGTTTCTACTAACTCTAGGATGTATAGTATTCTGATTATCCGTTGTTTTGAATGAATTCTTACTAGTATTTCTAAAAGCATAGTAATTATTTCTGCTATATATCGGCTCTTTAATGGCATGGCTAAAGACATAATTGTTAATAAATAATGAGTTCAGTTAAAATTTAGGCTGCTGAAGTGATAGTGTAAAGCTGTTGTTACTGAGCTTCATCCCTTATCTGTGACTATCCAAGAACCAGAGACATTGTTCTATACTATGACACGCTTACCTAAACAACCTATAAGAACCAATAGTCAACCGCAATACCTTGCCATTACAACAAGACTTGTTCTGTGATGTTAGCCATTTTATATTGCTGTGAATCTGCTTGTTTCCTGAGATCTGACCCTTGGTATGTATGTATGTCTTTATTTATATAGCGCCATTAATGTGCATAGCGCTTCACAGTAGTAATACACGTGGCAATTAATAAATAACAAATAATACAAATAACAGATCATGGGAATAAGTGCTTCCGATATAAAAGTAACATTGTAGAAGAGGAGTCCCTGCTCTGAAGCGCTTACAGTCTAATTGGTGGGGAGTACGTACAAAGGTAATAGAAGGGCATTCAGGTAAGTGCATCTGCAGGGGGCCAAGCTTTATGTATCGTGTATAGTATTAGCCACGGTGCTACTCATGCTTTTTTAAGCAAGTGGGTCTTAAGGTGGATAGAGAGTGTGCTAGTCGGATATTGAGGGGAAGGGCATTCCAGAGGTTCGCGGCAGTCGGTGAGAGGTTTCAGATGGGAGAGGGCTTTAGATACAAAGGGGGTAGAGCAAAGACATCCTTGAGCAGAACGCAAGAGTCGGGATGGTGCATAGCGCGAAATTAGGGCTGAGATGTAAGGAGCAGAAGAGTGTAACGCTTTAAAAGTAGGAGAATTGAGTGTGAGATGCGTGATTTGATAGGAAGCCAGGAGAGTGATTTCAGCAGGGGAGACGCTGAGACAGATTTAGGAAAGAGTAAAGTGATTCTGGCAGCAGCGTTTAGG